>NW_026896591.1:0-239225 GCF_033153095.1 Gastrolobium bilobum
ACCAGAATCATTTGCGGAAGCCGAGATACTTGGAATGAGCCTTTCCTCCACCTTATACTTTCTACGAAGGACCCGAACCCATAACGAATTACGATCAGTCATGATTTGGTGACCTAGCTTCATGATAAAAGCCATATTATTCTCTTTAATTTTACGAAAACCAAGCCCCCCTACATTCTTCGGCAAACAAACTGTCTCCCAAGAAACCAGGTGAGCTTTCCTTCGTTCAGAAGTTGATCCCCAAATGAAATTCCTAGTTACACTCTCAATACGATCACACGTACCACTAGGAATAATACAAGTTTGCATAGGATATTGAGGAATTGCAGTAAGAACTGACCTAGCCAAAGTTGATCTTACTGCCAATGAAAGAGTACGTTGATTCCAGGCATTTAAACGAGCTTGCATCCGATTTAAGATATAGCCAAACGTACTCTTTGTAACACGGCTATGACGGAAGAGGTATGCCCAAGTATTTACCCAAGTCATTTGTAGGAGAGTAGCCCATCAACTGGCTTAGATTCTGCACTCGGGTATGATTAACGTTTCTGGATAAGAAGACTTTTGTTTTTTCCTTGCTAACCTTCTCACCAGAGCACCTGCAAAAACAATCAAGAATCTTATTAATAATAACAGCTTGCCCTTCTGTGGCTTCTGTAAAGAGCAGAGATCATCTGCAAAAAATAGATGGGAAAGCAGTGGCTCCCTTTTCTCAATCTGATAGGCTTCCAAACGTCCTGTTGAACTGCTACATTAATCAAATGAGCAAGTCTTTCCATGCAAAGGATGAAAAGATAAGGAGACAAAGGATCTCCCTGACGAAGACCTTGATTAGGAGAAAATTCTGTCGTAGTTGATCCATTCCATAACAAATTCATTGTACATGACGAGACACAACACATGATCAGAGAAATAATATCTCGGGCAAACCAACATCCACAAGCGTGTCTTTCAGAAACCCCCAAGAAATCTTGTCATAAGCCTTTTCTAAATCAACTTTGACAATCAAGTGAGCCATATGAAATTTCAGCCTATTAGCCACAATCTTAGTTACAGTCTTGTAAATAACATTACAAAGGCTAATAGGTCTGAAATCTTTAAGTAATTCAGGCACATCAATCTTAGGAATCAGACAAATCAAAGTTTGGTTAACCTCTTTGATATTATCCGGATGAAGGAACACACCTTTCACAAAAGAGATAACTGACTCACCCACCTTATCCCACTGAGATTGAAAGAAAAGAGCATTAAGCCCATCCTTCCCAGGAGACTTGTATGGACCAAAAGAGAAGACTACATCTCTGATCTCCTTACTGTTTGGCATAATACTCATCGTGTCTAAAGCATGCGCTTCAATAACTGGAAAAAAGCCACGAACTGGAAAAGCCGGTTTAGGTAATGGATCTTTTGTGTACAGATTTTCAAAGAAAGAAACAACCATTTCCATTAAAACCTGTTGATCACCAATCCAAACTCCCTCTGAGTTTTTCAACGTATCTATGCGATTCCTCCTACGTCTGGCAACCGTCACAGAATGAAAGAAACGCGAGTTCCTATCTCCAAGAGCAAACCAATTCAATTTCGATTTTTGAAACCAAGTAATTTCCTCTTGAAGATAAATCTTGTCTAGTTCCCTCCATAGATCCTTTTGCAACATCTCAAGGCTATGACTGTACTGATAACTAAGACATCTATCAATACCTCTAATCCTTGCATGCAAATCATTCTTTCTTTTCAGAGCAATCCTATAAACATTTCTATGCCATTCCGAAGCATTAATCTGAAATGTCTCCATAGCATGCATCCAGTTTACATTGTTTGACCAACATCCATTAACCACCTCATGAAAAGTGCTCTCTGTTAACCAGGACGCTAGAAAACGGAAAGGACGCTCCCCTCTCGGATAAATAGCAGGTTGACCTTCCCATAATAACACTGGTCGATGATCTGAGCCAAAGAAAGGCAAGTTGAAAGCCATACGGTTAGGGAAAACCAAGTTCCAATTATCATTAGCGCAAACCCTATCAAGACGTTCCTGAAGATTTCTTCTTTGCCAAGTGAAAATAGGACCTTGATTGCCAATGTCAGACAAGCTACATTCATCTAAACAATCACGAAATTCCCTCATGCTATTCCAGTTATGCCCATTACCACCTAGCTTCTCATACTCATACAAATAAGTGTTAAAATCACCTGTTATCCCCCAAGCTGCATTCCTCATGGACTGATCAAACAGTGAAGACAGAATTTCCCACAGCTGAATACGTTCCTGTCTTCGCGGACTTGCATAAATAAAAGTCATGAACTTCTCTCTATTTTCTTTTACCCAACAAATTTTAGTATGGACAAGTTGGTGATGAGAAAAAAGAACATCCACTGAAACTTCATCAGTGTTCCAAAGCACCCAAATACCGCCAGAAAAACCAACAGCATCACGATGAAAGTGACCAGAAAAACCAAGACGCCGAATAGCTCTATCCGCCATAACACCACTCAATCTGGTTTCTAACAAAGCCATAACTTTAATACTGTATCTATGAGAAAGATCCCGAATTAGAGGCGGAATACTCCTTTTCCCAGTCCCTCTACAATTCCAGGTCAAAATATTCATAAAAACAATCTTAAATTTATCCGAACAGAAACCGGCCCTAAGAAAGAGCATTGGTATAGACCGAAGTCGCACCCAAAACGTCCAAATTATCCAAAGGGATAGAATCCTTGTGAGTTTGATAAAAATTCCTCATTAACGTAAGAGCATATGGTGGTCTTCCATGTTTACCTCCATTATCCAAGCCACTAGAAGAAGGAAGAGTCACTTGCTGATCATTAACCACATGAGACGTCTTCCTCTGGAATTTAGATAAAGAAGGGTGCAAGACAATTTGTCTATCTTGGAAATCCTCCGACATATTCTTCTGAGAATCAAGTTTAAAATTATTCTTTTGAGATTCTGCACCTTTTGAAGCATTTAATCTGCCTTTGCTAATATTAGCATTCTGGACCAGCTGATGAACTTTAGCAGATGATGCAGTTGCTTTCTTCTTTTGGTTCTCTTTGAATTTTACTCCTTGACTTTGGACCTCTTTTCTCGACTTGCCCGCGGATAAGTTAGCAGATGGAGAAACTGTTTCCATTTGAATATCCTTTTTCACCAACGGTTCTTCATTATGAGCAATTAATTCCCCATGATTAATTCGTGTCAGACCAAATTCAATGCTGATTGAATCAATCACTGGAGAATCAGAAATAATTAAGATATTATTATCCTTTTGAGCCAACTCAGCAATAGCTTGAAATCTTGAACCTGATTGAATGACCTGTCTGTGATTAGGATGAGAATTGGAAACTGCCTTATTACGTAACGCTGCTTTATTAACAACGCCAACTTGTCTCCTACCCGATGGTAATGATTCCTCTTTTGATTGTGCTATGCTCCTTGATTCCTCCTTTGATTGTGCTATGCTCCTTGATCGACGGTTATGCTGCACTAGCATCCAATTCCCAAACGGTTCCTCCTTCGCCAGAACAGAATCTTTTTCCGGCTGCTTATGCACCACCGAGTCAGAAACTTCAGGAGAATAAGCCGTAGTATCTCGTTGAAGATTACTATGGGAACACTGATCCCTTCTATGCCCATACTTTCCACAAGCAAAACAAACTAAGTGGAGACCCTCATATCCAACATGGAAGATACGATCAGCAATCCGGAATTTGGACAAAAAGCCTTTCCTAAGATTAACTTCGACACAAATTCTAGCAAACTTTGCTCTCTCTGTAATATCACCTTCACCAAAATCACGTTTCCTGATAGAGTTCCTATCAATCTTCAATGTGCGACAAAAAATACTACCTATATTCCACAAATGATGAGAGGTATAGAATTCAATAGGAAGTCCTGGAATACGAATCCAAACTGCCAGCTCTGATCTCATCATCATAAGGATTAAAAAATGGACGCCACCGTTGAACTACCACATAATGATTAGCTATGATCCAAGGACCATCCTCCAAAACATGAGAGTAATCATTCTTATTTGAAAATCGGAACAAAAAGTAGTCATTATCCAGATCAATGAACTCATATGTGCCTGAGATATTCCACATCCTCAGTAAACGATTGAGTAAGAATCTAACTCCAACTTTCTTCCCCAGAAGTTTCACAATCACTGTCTGTCTCCAAGGTCTGCAACCTTCTAAATGCAAGGCTTTTGGAAAAGAGTACGTTGGGCAAAGAGGATCCTCCTTACCATCAACCGTAACAAAGACCTCATCCCCTTCTTCTTCGTCCTCTTCCTTACGTAGTTTTTCTACCCAATCTTCCTCATCTCTATCAGCAACATGGGGTCCTGCATTAAAACCAAGAAGAGAATCTTTATATGACACCAACTTCCTGTTAGATGAATCACCTGACTCTTCCTTCTTTTTTTCCCGTTGCTAGTCACATTCACCTGGATATCCTCCTCTGCCATGTGATCATCCATAGGTTGATCTTCCATAGCAGGGCCTTTAGGTTTTTTTGTGCTTCGATGGAGAAGATCTTCCTCCTCCGTCGTAGCATCTCTCGCCTCCTTGCCGGTTTCTCTCTCTTCACTCATTATCTTTTTTTTTTTGAAGCTCACACATCATACATTTATTTTTATATATATATATATATAAAATAATTTTATCTTTTATAATATAAGAGACATTAAATCCTATTTAAAAGGATAATGTCAAGTTTATTAAGAAATTTAATGTTTTAGTTAATTTTATTTTAAATTTATTAATTCTTAATATTTTTTATCACTTTGATGATTTGACATATTCTAAAATGACCTGTTCATTTATGACTCCCTCAAAAATTTGCTTATAATGTTGCATCTCCCACTCTTATATAAATGACAAATTATACATGCAATATGAAAGTGTCATCTCCCGTTATGGGAGGAGGGATATTCTTATTACCAAAATTTTTTATTACCTATCTAATTATCATTGGATCAACATTTTCTCTTTTTTCAAAATATTTTTAGTGTTCTCTCTCTTTGATTCAATGATGATTAGATAAGTAGTAAGTTAGTAGTAGAAAATTTTGATAGTAAGAATATCTCCTCTCTTAGTTATGGTTACAGATATTTTTCTCATACTTGGATCCTCTCGGTGGTTTTTTTTTTTTTTTTTTTGAACTTGTGTTTTATAGAACCTATGAGTGAGAAAAAAAAAATCAAATTAGACTGTCAATTGATTTGTACCAAAAGAATAACATCTTTTTCAAAAATTAGTTTAAGAATCGAATTTTTTTTTTTTAAAATTGGTTCAAGAATCAAACAATTTTTTTACCACCGGTTCGGTTTATGAACCGAATCACTTTATCAATTTTGTTCTATTTTAACTAAAAACCAAACTGAACTGAATCATATCCGTTCTTAAGAGTGTAAAAAATCATATGAATCGAATCGAATCGAACTATATCATGTTTTTTTAAACTAATTTAAGAACCGAATTATTTTTTTCAAATTTGTTCTAGAATCAAATTACCTTTTGAAATTGGTTCGGTGTAAAATAAAAAACCGAATGAAATGGTGCTCACCACTAATAATGCCTTGTAAGTACACAATCCCGTCCTCTACCACGCTATCGAGGATTCAATGATAAGTTATATACTCAGATCTCCGTCTAGTTTAGCTGCTGACTGGTTATATTCACAATTGAAAAGATGGGATCAAATGAAGTTAAATGAAGATTATGTGGAAAGTTAAACTTAAATGACTATTCAATAGACGATTCAAAATTTGTAAGGGCAATGGTAAAACTCATCGTCATATGTGACGGTATCCCGTGAACAAAGCTAGTATAAAATTTTTGTGGGGGCAAACTAAAGATTTAAGATGGCTGCATTATGTTATAAAAATAAAATTAGAACGTAGAGTACCTTTTGAAATTTTTCAAATTTTTGGGTGACCATGACCCTAAAATGACAATGTGGTGCTATCCCATTTCATATTTATATTTTTTTAAAGTACGAATCATTTTCACTTATTATTAAGTGGGGATTGCTAGATTAAAGATGTGATAATTTCATTTCACTATATAACATTGGTCATCATTGAAGCTTGTGGGTAAAGTACCCGACCACTGATGTCTTTCAAAAATGAAATATAACATTAACATTTAATAATATTTTAAATCATTTTGAAGTTTATCAAAATTCTATCCTTTTAGAATTTAAATTTCATTTTCTAAGTCAATAAGAATTGGCTTAATTAATAAAAGAATGTATTTTCTCTCCATCAACATGAGATAAAATTATCTCTATATATATCAACCCTAAAATTACATCATTTTGGAGGTTAGAGGGATTAATAAAAGATATTTTTAACGTTTACCGAAAAAAAGAAAGGGTATTTTTAATAAAATTCATTTAACTAATAAAATTTCAAAAATATCCTTCATTAATTCATAAATGACGTAGTTTGAAGTTGATGGAGATAATTTTTTTTTTGGTAAGCGAGATAATTTTATTTCATATTGATGGAGAAACGATAAATCCTTAATAAAATGAAATTATGTTAACTAATTTTTTTTTTGGTTCAAATATTTTTTTCCACCAACTAAAATCATCAATAAATACTACGGTAAGTTATTAATAAATCTTATATCACGCATAGACCTTGAATTGACAAATTCCCTTTTCTTAAATTTATTTATTTATTTTTTAAAAAAAGAACTCTATTTTCTTAAAAACTGTTCATTACTTCTATACAGACTTGAAGTTTATTAAATTCGTGCGTACAAGTTAGACTTTTTAAAATGCTTTCTTTCTCTATCTATATATTATATCAAATTTTCTTTCTTATATACTCCCTGTCGTCTATACTTAGTATCATTCTGGTGAAAAGAATTTGGTGCAAGTTAAGTGGCCTTTTTTTTGGCTTAGTGATAAGTGCTTGATCATAACACTTGGTATTAAAGCAATGTCATGGATTCAAGCCGCCCGCAAAGTAATTTTGAGGGGAAGGGGATTGTTGGGGTTATGGGAGCCCAACAATTTCTTCCGTGCGATCACAAGAATAATCGCCTAAGGCTTAACATCCTGACCTATTAGCAATAATGTGCAACCCCTCATGTCTGCCCTAAGCAAAGAAATAAAGTTGTGCCCTGACTAACAATTATACCTTTTGACCCAATGGAAAGCACATGATCCTTACATTTGGCAATCCTTATATAACACTTGGTAGTTTTAAAATATATAGTTATAGTTTAAATAAAGATTAAAGGGTAGGATTAGTAAAAATCCTGAGTTCTGGATCAAAATACGTAAAAGGGTAAAATGGTAAATTGACAAACACGTAACCCTAAACAGTGAAATGTTAGTAGAAGGTCTCAAATGGAAAAAATAACCCTGAAAATGAATTTAGAACGAAAAATTGAGTGGTTAGGCAAATTTTGGAAAAATTGATGAATAGTGTTTTTACCGAGTAAAAATACAACGATACAGTTGCACCGAAAAGCATGCCGAGTGAAATTTGAACTCTATGTTTGAATATAAGTTGGAAAAGGTACATAGGACTAAGAATTGTGATTATTGATGAAATTTGATTAAAATTAGGATTTTTGGAGAAACGTGCCCACAGTGCACATATCAACTTAAAACTGTGATTTCACCAAATGACCGAAAAACTCCGGATTCACCTGCTCAAGGGCAATTAAAGGACTTTGATGAAAAATGTGTAATTATCCTCAAATGGTGCCTAATAGACAAGGGTGGCACTCAAAGACCAATAATGCCTTGGTGCTCTTACAACCCATTACAATTTGTATCAATCTCCTCAAGTTACAATTCAATACTTACATTGTCAAAACTTAAACTTATTTCAATCACATTATTCCATTTGCATGCATTCTTCACATTAAATATAAATCATATCCTAGAAGACGACTATTTCCCTTTCATCACATACATGCTTTAAATGTTACACAAGGTCCATAACAATAATATTACAATTCTCCAAATGCTTAACATAAATACAAATAATTTCTCCAAATACAACATGATAAATATACAACTAGACTTAGGCAAAATATGACATGAACAAATATGACAATATGTATAATCCTAAATCCATATACAATGTTTATGCCCTAAGTCTAGCCTATGCCAAAGTGGCCCAAAAAATGCAAAAGTGCTCAAATCTCCAAGTGCTCATCCTATGGGCCTCTTGCCCACATCTCCAGCCCCACTGCTACTACTTGAAATAATGCCCCAAATACGGGGGTGAGATATACGAATATATCTCAGTAACCCAGAGGTTCTGGAGATTACTCCGCCCAATGGCTCACTCATATGTAAATCAATAATGCACTATAACAACCAAAGAGGGATAAAGCAAGGGGTTTAGTGAAGTAGGGATGCACAGAGAGTGAAAATACAATGAAGCTTGAATGGTCAATGCCAAAGCCATGCAACATCCGCCCTATTGGCCTCAGCATATAGCCTACGGGTTCTCATATAAGGAAGTGTTCCCAGAACATCAACCAAGGCACCCACCACCAATACACCCGAAACATTCCTAGAGTGCTCCTCAATGGATAACAACTCCATGACCCCAGGTCAACTGAAACTCCCTCACAGAGACCTATCCAGTGGAAGTCCATAACGCCCGAAGCAACTATCTACTGGCCAAAGACATGGTACATCCTATGTACCCAATATAAATACATATATGCATGAGCATGTGATGTGTGTCTAGCATATGATGTTTTCTAACTTGAAAGAAGCAAGGAATTAATCATAAATGTGTGAAAATAGTCATTAAATGCAAGAAATATTGATTATTCCTTCTCAATCATGCTCTCACTCAAGTTATATGTTTAAATAGCAGGAAACACAGCAAAAAGGAGCAAAAACGGAGAAACCAAATTTCCCACTGGCGCACGACGCTCGGAGGTTGGCGCACGGAGCGCCAAACTGGTGCACAGGGCTCGGTACCTGGCGCACGGGACGCCTTAGCGATGATTTGCTTCTGTTTCGGCCGCGCACGGAGCTCGAGAGGTGGCGCACGATGCTCCAACCTGGCGCCCAGCGCGCGGGAGTTGGAGCACGGCGCGCGGGACTGGCGCACGACACTCCAGAGTTGGCGCCCGGGGCGCCGTTGACAGATTCAGCTTCTGTTTCTCCCAAGTTTGGGGCGCCAGACTTGGCGCCCCGTGCGTGGGCGATATAATTTTTACTGCGAATCACCCAAAATAAGGCCCAATTGGGGTGCAAGTGAAAAGAGATTTTCCCAAAACCTAATAAAAGGATCAGAAACAGAAGAAGAAGGAACTTTTGGAGAATCAAGAGGAGAAAAAAAATAAAGAGAGCGGAGATTCCTTGGAGCTTCTCGGAGATTCAAGGATTCGATCGATCAAGACGGAAGATCTTTATCTTCCCTTTCTCTTCTAGGTTTTTAAATGCTACTTTATTTTATTGTTATTTTGTCAGACATGAACATGTCTGGCTAGTTTTATCATTGTGGTAAGGGTCACAAACCTTGATGTGAACCCCTTGTACCTTGGTTGAAATTTATGTTTATCTATTTTAATTGAGTTTATCTTTTCTTGTTTTTCATTTTATAATTCTATTGGAACTGATCAATCTAGTAGGATTGCGAGGGTTAGGGTTTTCGATAGGGATGTTGGAATTCTAATTCCTGACAAAGAATAAGATAACTGTTCATGTACGCACTAGGGATAGGCTACATGAATAGCGAACGTTAAAGGTTCATTGATTCTAAGGGTTAACTCGAAAAGGGATTTCTAAGGGATTATGATTCTAATAGAGTTAACAAGGTTAAAGTCACTAAGGGATTAGGGCTTAACTACTCATATAAAAGATGATGAATTGTTCGATCAATTGAATAGGTAAATGTAAACGTAATCCAAGTTGCAAGGTGGGGATCGGAAAGGTGTTTGTTTCTCTTTACCGCAATATTTTCTCAAATATTTTCTCCATCCTTAATCTTTTGTTCTTGCATTCTGAAAGCACTTTTGGAATCATTTACATTTTTACTTTAATTGTTTTAGTTTGTTTCATGAACTACAATCATTCTCAACCAATTTTTATTAATCCAACAAGAGAGGAATAGTTATAACAACTTAGGTGCCTCAATCCTCGTGGAGACGATACTCTACTCACTCTTTATTACTTGGTACGATCGGTGCACTTGCCGATTTTACGCAACAAGTTTTTGGCGCCGTTGCCGGGGATTGACTACGCCAGGTTATTTATAACTTTTGATTTTCTTGCTTGGATCTTTGTGTTACTAATCTGTTTGCTTTAGTTTATGCGTGGTACAGTTGATCCTGCAACTTTGATTTACGATCCAGAGATAGAAAGGACTGCAAAGAGGATAAGACAACATACCAAGCAGAAGAGGCAAGCAGAGGCTTCTACTTCACATTCTGAAGCAGAAAATTCTACTCCACACTTTGAAGTAGAAACAAAGATGGCAGAAGAAAATCCACCAGCAGCTGAGCTGATGGAATCAGTTTTGGCTCCTCAATTCACAAGGCCAAACTCGAGTATTGTCAAACCACCGATTGCTGCTAATAATTATGACATCCAGCCAGCACTCATCACATTGGTGGAGAAAACTCAGTTTGGTGGAGAGGACTATGAAGATCCTCACGACTTCATAGACAGATTTTTAAGGATCTGTGATACAACTAAACACAACGGAGTGTTAGACGATGCGATCAGACTCCGATTGTTCCCGTTTGCATTGACCGGGAGAGCTCTCAAATGGTTGGATCAACAAGCTCCCAACAACATCAGAACATGGGAGGATTTGGCGGCTAAATTTTTTGCTGAGCACTTTTCCATGGAAAAGTACAATAAGTTGGTGAATGAAATCACCAATTTTACCCAACAACCAGGAGAGACTTTATGTGCAGCCTGGATTCGACGAGGAATTGTGTTCAAACACCAATATACCATAGAAAACTAATTTGAATCAAATAAAAGTTTGTAAAAATCATGAATAATTTGTCACCAGAAAATTGATTGTAAGTAATTTGACACAAAGTAAATGTGGATTAGGAATTAATAAAACAACAAGTAGTCAGAAAACAACTTTCCTCCATAATAACCTATGTAAAAAAACTGATCATATGATGAATTCCTTTCCATGTGATGTTAATCAACCTTTTACTTATCATCAAGATGTAATCCCTTACTACCCTGATAGATACATTAATCAGAAACCCCAATCCCTTGGTGATCTCTTTCTTAATACATGCATGAAATACTAAAGTTTTAAGATTACATCAGAACTCTAGCATCAATCCCTTGAGTACTAGAATTCTGATGTTGAGATTATCAAATACAGAAGTCATATAAACATCCCTGTTCTATATTACTTCCTTGATAGAAATAATTAAATCAGAAAATCTCAAATCAACACATGAAAAATACTTCATCATATTAATCAAATCAACATAATATTATCATGGAGTTCTATTGCATTCAGACTACAAAGACTCTACTCAGACATGACTAAAGAATAGATAAGAGAAGAAGAAGCAAACTTCATTTCCATGTTGAAAGTCTTCAATCTCCAAACTATTACAAGGAAATCCTAATACAAAAACTAAAACCTAAGTGAATTAGAGAGAAGTCAAACTAAAGTTTAAGAGAGAGAGAGAGTTCAGATCCTTCAGATCCAGATATCTCTTCTAAGTGTCAAGGCTTTGCCTTATATAGTGTTACAATTAAAAACAGAAAACTGATGTGGGCGCTAAAACGTCCATAAGTGACCGTTTTAGCGTCCATGCTTTACGTATGCTCAACTGCTTTTAACTGATTCCAACGCTAAAACGTTAAGGAATGACCGTTTTAGCGTCCAAACTTGGTGAATGCTCAACTAACTTTAACTGACTCCAACGCTAAAACTCTTGATTTGGACGTTTTAGCGGTGAAGACCAGAATCTTTTTTCCACTTTAGGGCGCTAAAACGCTTATTGCAGGCCGTTTTAGCGCCCAAGACCAGCAATTTTCCATCTTCTTAGTGCAGCAGCGCGCTAAAACGCTCTGTGTGGGCGTTTTAGCGCTCATCACCAGCAAGTTTTGGCCTCTTCCTGTAGCAGGGCGCTAAAACGCTCAGTGTGAACGTTTTAGCGCTCAACACTTAGGCAATTTTTCTCCTCTTGAGCTCCAGAATCTTCTTCCTTCTCCAGTTGTCTTTCAAGCTTGCTTTTCCTACAAGAATCATACAAATTTCCAATAAAGCTCTTGAACTTGTAATTGAGGACATCTTAGGACATTAACCTTGTTTTTCATCATTTAGTCACACAATTTGATCCTAATTCCTGCTAAAGACCATGATGAACTAAGGGTTCATCACAATTCCCAGATTTGAATATTGCTGTCCTCAGCAATAACTTTAAAGACAGAGAAAGACTTGAGATTCTTTACACATGAAATTTATGAGGTTGGATTGAAATATGACAGATCAACTTTCCAAGATACAATCTAACAACCCAGCAATCTATCTTTTACTATGACTTGCTTAACCTCATCACAATGACTTTCAACAGATCAGTAAGATGAAATGCAGAGACCTTCAACACAAAACACCCCCTCACTTGGAACTTCTCAAAAATTGTGAGAATAAACTCTCTTGCACTCTAGTGTCTAAGGGTGTACTCATCACTCAATCTCCACTGCACTCAAACTACTATAAGCTTGCCCATCTTCTCACTTTCCATAGTGACAGTGATTCATAAGCAGAACAAAAGAGGCTTTGGTGGTATGACTTGACTAGGAATAGGATTCTGTATAGAAGAAGGAAAAATGGCTTGGCACGTAGTTGGCTAAAGGTAGGATTTGATGTTGCAGAAGGTTAGATAGATGAATCAGATTCAGATAAGAGGAGGATCACTATTGAATTTATCTATGTACTCCTTAATCCTTCTCATTCTCTTCTTCCTTTTCATTTACTCTTTTCACCAACTTTTCTACAACTTTTCTTTTTCTTGAACTTCCTTCCTCCTTTTCTTCCAACTTTCAACACTTTGTGTTGTTTTGATTTCCCTTTTTCCTCATTTCCTTTTTCTTTTCCTTTTCCAAACCAAGCACTTTGTGCCTTTACTTCTTTTTTTTCTTTTTCATTCTTCTTTTTCTCCAAATTTCCAACACTTAACACTTAATATTTTTGTTCATTGCAGAAACACCTTTCTCCAACAGAGCTTTCCTCCTTACCCCTTATCTGAACACATAATCTGAAAATTTAGGATCTGGAATAAGTGCAGGGCTCTTAGTTTTATCACAAAAAGTTTGGCTTAAGGCTTCCATGCAATAGGAAAATTTGGTTCAAAAGAAAAATGCCTCAATGAACTCTACTTTACAAACCATGAACTATTTCAAGTTAGAAACAGGGCAAGTTCTAGAGTTACTCATACAGTGAAGTGCTCTCTGAACAAAAATTTTCTGTATAGGCTCTATGTCTCACAGTTCAGAGTGCATGCTTGAATTCCTCTATATACATCAAACTGATCTCTCTACTCCTCACATAGCATGAGTATTGCAAACATATCATTTAGCACACATGCAAAGATTTCAAATTGCATCAAAAGAATTTTTGATCAATCATGTAAAACTTTGATCATCCTATCCTCATAAAATTCACATCATCTCAACTCTAAATCCAACCTTTGTACATATACAACACTACCTAAACTACCTAAAACTACATTCACAAGAATTTAAAAGAAAGGATTGAGATGTTTCCCTGTTTGTGGCTCATCAACTGTGTGTCATCATCAACTGTGTGATACCACCATAATCATGTCATTCATTCACACCCCATTCCCAGATTTAAACGTTGTTGTCCCCAGCAACTAATTTAAATCTAAAAAGCAGTTGACACATTCTGAAACACATTCACATATCAACAAATAGCATCAGTACTATTTCAAAAGTGCATCATTCAAACAGAGAATCTCAATGTACTAACAAATGTACAAAATTAAAAATAATACCACAGGTAACTAAAAGTATCCAAAATAAAACCATAAAAACAGAAAATGTGTAAAAACAAAATGAGGAGTCTAGTCAGTAGACTCTTCATCATCACTAAACACCAAATATGAGCCTGGATCAGCAGTAGGCAAGGGGTTGTACTCAGGATCAATACCCCTGTCCTCATCCATAGCACCAGTATCAGCAGCAGCAGCAGTGGTCTCTGTGGTAGTAGCATCAACACCAGGCTGTCTCTCTGAAGTGGGTGCAGCATGGGAAGATGTAGCACCATCAGCAGGCGCAGCTCCATCCACATGATCAGCATAGTGAGTCCGGGCCATTGCCTCAAAGGCTTCCTCCTCATCAGAATGAGGGTATACAGCAGGCTGGTAATCAATAACATCTAAGCCCTGAGCCTCACATATAGATTTCAACATCGTCACCATATATGTCTGAAATGAGTGCTGGCTGGACTGCATAAACCGGAGACGCCTGCGCAAATGTCTCATACGGAAGTCAGTGTTCACCGTCCATTGCTCCCCTGACCGTAGCCTCTCTTCTAATTCATCATCACTCTGAGCTGTAGATTTCCTACCAGGAGTCAATCCTGTGACCTCCCCTCCTCCTATCTTCAATTGCTTTGTTATCATTGCGGCATCAATTGTAGGGTGCAATTTAGTTGGTGCCCCATTATCAGTAACATCTACACCAGCTTTCTGACAAAGCAACTGAATCAAGGAACAGTGACCCAAAGCAGCAGAGTCACTGTCAGAGTGAGCCATATCATAAATGTTGTCCTGAAGAAGAATAGGAAGTTCCACCTTCGCCTTTGTCATGATAGTGTGAATCAGGACAGCTCTCTTCAGGATGACCTCTGCCTGGTTGGAAGAGGGCATGACATTTGAGATTACAAAGTGAAACCAGACTCTAGCCTCACCATTTAAATGCCGCAACCAAATCAACTTAGGAGCAACCTTATCCTTGGTTAACTCCCAAGTTTCACCAGGTTTGGCTATAGTCTGCAAAATAGGCTCAGCTGCCCCCATCTTGGTCCAGGTTTCAAAGTCTGGGTCACTCCTCCTTGGTGGAATTTCAATATTCTGCCAGTTCTTCCTGAACTCACAACTGGCATTATTGATATAGTCACAAAACCTTATCTTCAGCAGCTTTTGGATGGTGTGAGCATCGTACTTCACTTTCTTTCCCCTCACCCAGCTAGTGAAGGTCCTCTGGCCTCCCTGATCTCCGTTAAACGCATTAGCAAAGAATTCCCTTGCTATGTTAGGGCTGCTATCACCCAATATTCTTCCAAAAGTTGCCCAATCCCTGGTCTTCAGCTGAGACTGAAACTGAGGATATTCATCCTTTTCTAGAACAAACTTTCTTTCTCTCACAAATGGCCTCTTGGAAGTCTTGTCAGTATAACGTTTCTCATGTTCCTCACTTTTCCAAAAGTGAGCATCAAACTGTGGGGTAGGCTCAGCCTCAGTATCTCCTCCTTGATTCACTCGGGCTCTCTTCTTATATCTCTTCTTCCCCTGTGTAGAGGGAGCTGGTTGAGAAGGAGAAGACATTGTGCCTACACAACAAGAGAAAATCAGTCCAAATGTCAAACAATTACATATCATGAATCCAATTCCACAATTCCCAGATTTAGAACTCTTGTAGTGGGGAATTTGGATCAAAACATGTATGAATTACAACCCCACAATGCCATAATGTAGACCCTCAATTTTGTATGAAACAGGGCCTGGGCGCTAAAACGGTCACACTGAGCGTTTTAGCGTCCTGGCCTTAAACGTGTGTAAAAACTGGACGGGCGCTAAAACGTTGAAACCAAACGTTTTAGCGCCAGGCCAATTTTTGGGTCAGGCATTTCCACGAACACCTTGTGTGTGTGTGCGCTGGGTGTTGTGTAAAAACAATTTGGAACCAACATGTGCTGGATTTGTTATCTCAGCCCCAAAATATCAGTCAAAAGCAATAGATCAGTAGAATAATACAAATAAAACTAATATCAACATGCAATCCTAAGAATGATACAGGAAATCCACATGTGAAATGCCCTAGAAAATGTCCAAATAACTTCTATGATTCAGATATGATGTGTGATGGAGAGAAAAGAGATGAGATACATACCGTGATGTTGATGAAAGGATGTGGAGGAAACTACGAAGATTGATGATACAAATGTGAGAGAAGAAATCGTGTTGTGGAAAAGAGAGGAGAAAGAATGTAAAAGAAAAAGAGAGAAGAAACTCTGTTATATCGAATTAGTGACAGGGCGCTAAAGCGTTGGCGTACCAGCGATTTAGCGTCCTTGTCCAGAGAAAAATGCACACTTTGTGCAGCACAGCGCTAAAACGGTCATACTGAGCGTTTTAGCGCGGTTGGCCAGAGTGCCTGTATGTTGTTGGTGAACGCTAAAACGCTCATAGTGAACGACTTAGCGCGCACAACCAGAGAGTTTCATGATGATGGAACTCTTGGGACGCTAAAACGGTCAGAGTTGACGTTTTAGCGCCCAGCACATAGCAAAAAATTTCTCTTTGATTTTTCAAAATTTTATTCCTTTTTCTTCTGCATCTTATGGATATGGTATGAACATGGAATTACATACCAAGTATAGTGGGTTTCCTCCCACTCAGCGCTTGTTTAACGTCACGAGCCTGACGGGTATGATCTATTGTACCTCTAATAGAGCAACTGTCAGTAGTTGCCTATCCACAGCATTTCCAACATATAACTTCAATCGTTGACCATTGACTGTAAAACTTCTGTCCGAATCCAAAAAACTGATTTCTACAGCCCCATATGGTTTCATATATTTTACCACAAACGGTCCAGACCATCGAGACTTTAATTTCCCTGGAAACAGCTTCAACCTGGAATTGAACAGAAGTACTTGATCCCCCACCTTGAAGTCTCTAGGTGTGATCTTCCTATCATGCCATAGCTTTGTCTTTTCCTTATACAAACTGGCACTTTCATAAGCAGACAAACGAAACTCATTCAATTAATCCAGCTGTAATAATCTTTTCTGTCCTGCTGCTTTGGAATCAAAATTCAGATATCTCACAGCCCATAAAGCCTTGTGCTCCAATCCAACTGGCAAATGACATGCTTTTCCAAACAGCAACTGAAATGGAGACATCCCAATAGGAGTTTTGAAAGCGGTCCTATATGCCCATAAGGTGTCATCAAGTTTCTTGTACCACTGGGTCCTAGCATTCCCAACAGTCTTCTCCAATATTCTCTGTTAGTATATGGATGTCCTAGAGACAATCTTTTGATTAGATTAGGACATAAGTGGACCTTTGTATTGTCGCAAATAAATAAAAGCATTCTTTATCCTGTTTCTTATTTTGTCTCGATATTACTGTTAATATTATATATGAGTAACTGGATAAACCCCTTGGAATAAAATAGGTATCTCTTGAGTATCTGTGATAAGATCATGATCATGAGGATTCAAGGATACTGAATGTTTATTCATAATTTTATGTTCCTAGTCTAGAGACACTGAGAATGGGGATCAGTGATCTCGGGTAAGACTAGCACGACTTATCTACTTGTATTCGGATGCAAGGTAAAGACCTCATGATCTACAGATATGGAGATGTCTTAGCTAAAGTCGTGGGTGGACCTATAAGGGTATAACTCGCACTGAACAGACCCACAAAGAGACTCTATGAGGAACTCTCACAGAGAGTATCATTAGAGTAGTCTCTTTATATTTGGGTATGTCTTTCCTTAGACCAGAAGTTATTACCTAGACTGTGTCCTAGAAGGCATGCTTTGACTGTATACCTCGTCTGCCTGAAACATGGAGACTCATAGGTATACTGTTGGGCTTGTCCTGAAAGAACACAAGGCTAGGGTGATAAGCTGAAGGAATTCGTCAAATCTCTGTGAGAGATTAGGTTATCTGTAAACCGGAGAAATCGGGATGACATTTACAGGGACTCGGGAATCTATGCATAGTAAAAGAGATCATTCTGCCTTTAGAGTCAGTAAATTGAAGATTCCCTATTTCGAATAAAGCTTACCCTAAACTGCAAGGGTTGATACGTTTCCTTACCCTAGGTTTTATGGGAAGATAACCGAGACGAAAGGAAATACATACGGCAACCAAATATGTGTAATAGGATGATTATGTCATTAACCTAACTAGCTCTGGGGCAACAAAGCATTGCTAGTGCTCTGTGTTGTCATTAGATGAGTTGTGGGCTTATTGGGCCCAAGCCCATTTATGTCAGTGGCTATGTTGGGCCTAATGGGTCACACATTAACACCTTATTGTCATGACAATATAGCATTAAAGGTATTGGGCCTAATAATGGTTGTTAGCCCAAGAAGAAGTTTGGAAGCCCACCAAAAGGGAAAAGGGCGCATGGTTAGTTAATGGGCTTGGATGGTCCAAGGCATTACTAATTAATTTAATTAGTTAAATTAATTATCAAAAGTTTAAATTTTGAATTTTGAATTTGAAATTTGAATTTGGAATTTTGAAATTTGAATTTTGAATTTGAATTTTGAAATTCGAATTTTGAATTTGGAATTTGAAATTTGAAATTTGAAATTTGAAATTTTGAATTTTGAATTTGAATTTTGAATTTTGAAATTTGAATTTGAATTTGGAATTAGAATTTAAAATTTAAATATTTGAACATTTGAATTCAAATGTTTGAATTCGAATTTGAATTGGCTATGAAAAGTTGTTTCATAACAAAAGGATAAGATAAGATCTTGTTGGAACAAATCCCAAATATCTAGAGGAGATCTTTGAGAATCTTCTTGTGAGGATATGGGGCGCTGATTTTGGCATCTGATGATGGTCATAGGATCAACCAAATGAGCTCCAGTCAGATTTGGTTTGTTGAGAGAATAAGTGAGACAGTTGGTTCAAGTTTGAATGCATCTGCTCAACGTATCTGGACTGTTATGAGGCCAAGTGGGGCGCACCATATGGCTGACCATATGATGGTTGTTGAGTCAGATTCTTGTTGAGATATTCACTAGATATCATGAGGATGTGAGAGGAGGTTGTTGACGAGATTTGAATTTTGCAACAACTCCACTCATCCCCCTAGTGTGCGCTACATAGGGATTTATTTAAGTGAAGAAAATCTGATTTTAATCATAATATTCTCTCATCTCCTTGTGGGTTCCTTTTGTGAGGTTTTTCTTAAGAGAGTTTTGAAATAACCTAGCCTTTTTAAAAGAAAACCATGCGCCACTTTTGTGTCTATTCTTGCTGAATATTCACTCTTCTAAACACCTTGACCTAGCCTCCTTCTTCACACATTGGGCGCATAGCTTGCCTCCATGGGTGTTTTCGTTGGTGGCCTTGAAGAAGAGTTCTTCCGTCTTGACAAAGGGTGGTGTGGATCAACATTAGAGGGCTTGCATCTTCAAGCCTCATCTTGATCATCCTCAAGTTTTGGAAAGCAAACAAGGTAACATCCATGCCCTAAAGCATGTTTCTTGATATGGTATGTGTTATTCCGCTCGAAAAATTTTGTTTTTCCCTCTCACATGCCTCGACCTTCAAGGTCAGTTTCTTTCATTCTCTTCAATTCCCTGTTGGAAATCTCAACCTGACCACAAGTCTGTGGGTGATATGGAGTGCTTATTTTGTGCCTCACTCCATACTTAGCCAAGGCATACTCCACCATCCTATTATCAAAATGAGTGCCCCCATCACTAATGATAGCTCTAGGGACTCCAAATCTTGAAAATATATTCTTTCTCAGAAAAGCAATCACCACCCTGGAATCATTGGTTGGTGTAGCTATGGCCTTAACCCATCTGGAAACATAATCAACTGCCACCAATATGTACTTGTTAGAGTAGGAAGAAGGGAAAGGTCCCATAAAATCCATACCCCAAACATCAAAAATCTCCACTTCCTGAATATTGTTCAACGGCATTTCATGTTGCCTAGAAATATTCCCAGTTCTCTGACAGTTGTCACATGCCTCCACAAACTTCTTTGCATCCTTGTATAAGGTGGGCCAGTAGAAGCCACTCAACAATACTTTTGCTGCAGTTCTCTCACCTGCAAAATGTCCACCATATGCAGAACCATGACAATGCCACAACACATCCTTCTGTTCTTCCTCTGGAATACACCGTCGGATCACACTATCTGAACATCTATAGAAAAGATATGGCTCATCCCAAATGTATCTCTTAACATCATGCATAAATTTCTTCCTCTGTTGCCATGTTAAATTCTTAGGCATCAATCCAGCAGCTTTATAGTTGGCAAAATCAGCAAACCATGGTGGGGTACTGATAGATAAGACTTTATCCCCAACCATCTCTGTTACAGCACATATTGCCAAAACATGTTCATCAGGAAACTCTTCTCTGATCACTACTTCCGGTCCTTCTTGAAGCTCTTTTTCTGTAATCCTGGATAAGTGATCAGCCACCAAGTTTTCAACTCCCTTTTTGTCCTTCATCTCTACCTCAAACTCTTGCAACAGTAACATCCAGCGGAGCAACCTGGGTTTAGCATCCTGCTTGCTTAACAAATACTTTAAAGCTGCATGGTCAGTGTAAACAATAACTTTTGATCCTAACAGATATGGCCTGAATTTGTCAAATGCATACACAATAGCCAGTAATTCTTTTTCTGTAGTAGCATAATTCTTTTGTGCATCATTTAAGATCTTACTGGCATAGTAAATGACATGCAACAATTTATTCACTCTTTGGCCCAATACCACTCCTACAACATAGTCACTGGCATCACACATTAATTCAAATGGTAATGAAAAATCAGGTGCCATCATGATAGGTGCAGTGGTCAACTTTTCTTTTAAAACATGAAATGCATGCAGACATTCATCATCAAACAGGAACTCTTGGTCCTTAACCAATAACTTGCATAAGGGCTTGGAAATTTTTGAAAAATCTTTTATGAACCGCCTATAAAATCCTGCATGACCAAGAAAACTCCTCACACCCTTAACATTTTCAGGTGGAGGAAGTTTCTCTATCACAGAAATTTTTGCCCTATCCACTTCAATTCCATTCCTAGACACCTTGTGTCCAAGAACTATACCTTCTGTCACCATAAAGTGACACTTCTCCCAGTTCAAAACCAAATTACAGTCTTGACATCTTTTCAAAACAGAATCTAAATTCCCTAGACATACATCAAAATCAGAACCAAATACAGAAAAATCATCCATAAAAATTTCTATGCATTCTTCTATCATATCAGAAAAAATGGAAAGCATGCACCTTTGAAAGGTGGCAGGAGCATTGCATAAGCCGAAAGGCATCCTCCGGTATGCGAATATTCCATATGGACATGTAAAAGTAGTCTTCTCCTGATCCTCTGGTGCCAAAGGGCGCTAAAACGCTTATTGCAGGCCGTTTTAGCGCTCAAGACCAGCAATTTTTCATCTTCTTAGTGCAGCAGCGCGCTAAAACGCTCTGTGTGGGCGTTTTAGCGCTCATCACCAGCAAGTTTTGGCCTCTTCCTGTAGCAGGGCGCTAAAGCGCTCAGTGTGAACGTTTTAGCGCTCAACACTTAGGCAATTTTTCTCCTCTTGAGCTCCAGAATCTTCTTCCTTCTCCAGTTGTCTTTCAAGCTTGCTTTTCCTTCAAGAATCATACAAATTTCCAATAAAGCTCTTGAACTTGTAATTGAGGACATCTTAGGACATTAACCTTGTTTTTCATCATTTAATCACACAATTTGATCCTAATCCCTGCTAAAAACCATGATGAACTAAGGGTTCATCAATCACCCCTACAGAAACCGTGAAATTCATAGGATAGCAAGACTCTTAAGCATCCCTCTCCTTCTGCTCACTGTTCGGCTGTGTACCCAAGCAAAGAAGCTGTATTATTTTTATTACTCCTTTGTTCCTCCTGATTTTCTTCGCCCTGTTGGAGATTCTGCTGCATGCAGATTGATATCTTGGCTCTCAGCCTCCGCCCTCTTCATTTGGGCGCACAGTCAACCTCTAGTGAGAGAAGGTATAATATTTTGTTTGCTGTCGTATTGTCCTTTTACTGGAACCGTTTCTGATTTGGATTTCTTTCCCATGGCATTTCATCGACCCAGTTTTGATTGGGTCTTTTCTTCCATGGCATATCACTAAAACTGATTTCTTGGAGCTGTAGAGAAGAGAGATATGGCACAGCTTTGGGTCCCTGCTCTCCATGGCCGATTTGCACAACTCGAGTTGCTTGCGAGTAGTTGCGAGTCAAGCAAATAACCTTCTCTTGTTTTTTTATCTATTCGGTCCTCTTGTGCACGTTGGAGAATGTTTTATTTTGGTCATTTACTTCCTTTGGAATCTGCCTTTTTGAACAGCTCTAGGATGTAACTAATGTAATCCTGAAACTAAAGTTTGTTAATAGCCATTAAATTAGCATATGAAAACTGAAATTAATCTCCTTAGGAGCTCGGAAATGGCCCCTTGTTTTGCTGTGTTGGACAGTCCCTTGGGTTAAAAATATTTATTACGCCTCTCATGTCCTAGGAGGGACGAAAACATTATGCTAAAGGCTTAATTGTTCTAGCCTAAGAAAATTGGGTAGTGCCCTATTGGAGTAAAACTTTGTGCACCTAAATTCTGTCCTGTTGAGTAGCTCATAGGAAATAAATCCTGTTTTGAAATCCTTCCTCAAATGTGGTACCAATCGTAAACCTCACTGTATATATGTCACAAGTCAGATTTTGGAACGTGGGAAAGATAAATCATCACCGGGTGTGGACTGCCCTTTTGCCTAGAAGGACAATCTAATTGTTTGGTATATATTAATTAATCACAAAAGATAACCTTGAGTTAGAAAAAGAAAATAGCCTTTGCATGTGCTTAGGAATATGTAAACAGCATGTTGTATGCTTCACTAGCACACCCGAGTTTGTAAACCAGGTTATGTAAATATTAGATGTGCACTTAATCCTTGGACAAGAAACCGAATTTACATGCATGTGTAACTAACTTGGATTTTGTCAATTAAGGATAATTAGTAAATTAACAATATGACAGAAAATGTGTTTATTATATGAACTTGGAAACCGATTGTAGAATTAGGATTTAGGACAAGGGAAAACTATGTAATGTATAGGAAATTTGTGTCATAAATTCTGATTTGGTACATATATGTGTTAGGTGTGCAAGATCTTAAAATGTGGAACTTCTTGGTGATCTTGGATTAAAAGATTATAGCACCGAGGTAAGTGTCTGGTGGCATTACCTAATGTGACTATTAGCTAGCGTATAGAATTGTGAATTGTTGCTCACACGTGCCTTGGATTAATGTGTTGTTATATGCTATATGTATGTTTCCTATGAATGTGACAAGATGGGAAATTTTATTATGAGAAGTAATTGTTATGTGGATGTTTGGTACTGAAAGTACATGAAATATATGCTATTATGATGATGATCTAGTCATGCATATTCATTTGTTTGTGTGAAAAGCATATCATGGCATACATGCACGAATTTCATGCTGCTCATGGACTGGAATATTTATATAAATATGCATATGTTTGAGCAGGCATCATATAGGCATCCCTTCGGTACCAGGGTATGGGACACTTGGCTTTCGTCCGCATAGGCCACAGTTGGAATTCACCTTTGAGGAGCCATTATGGAATATCCACTATGTATGTTAGTACGTGCACGACGGTGCTCTGAACGTACAAGGAAATGGCGTTATATACGCACTAACAAGGAAATGGCGTTATATACACACTATTATGACTATTATGAATATACATGACCATGACGTTATATGCGTAATAAGATGATGATTAACAGCTGTACGGAATTTTTAAATGTTGATGCGACTGTTTTGGAATTTTGTGCCTAGTTTAATACTGTTGCATTATTGGTTTTGCTATCACACTACTGGGATTTTTCTCACCCCTCTTGGGGCTCAATTTTTATAAAATTGCAGGAGGACGACTAAGCATATGATGATATTGTTGTTTGGAAATTTGTTGTTTATTGCTGCTGTTTTGGGATTTTTGCTGCTAACTGCTTGGTCTTGTAGATGTTGGCTGATTATGTTTTGAATTGTTACTTTTAAGATTTTATGGCCAACTGGTAAATTAGGAGATTCTAGTCCTGTTTTGCGAAAAGCAATTTTTGAATGTTTTAAGCGCTGATTTATAAACAGATTTGGCGAGCACTTTGCGAGTCATATTTAGTGGGGCTACAGACCTCTGATTCGCCTATAATTTGTATGCACGCGAAGCCCCACGTGTCTAGTTTCATATTATATAAACTTTACAATGAAATTTTGAAAGCTCGATTTATCATGATTTTTGTGAGACAGATAGGCTTTTCAGGAAAATTATTATTTCAGCAAACAATGTATTGTGTAAAATTCCACCCTGATTTTTGTAAGCAACTAGATTTCAACTTAAGATTTTAATTGACTACTTGAAAATGCGTCTTCATTATTTAAATCAATTCCGCCGCGACTCTAATCCGCTTAGCAGACAACTTCCTTGGACGCGTAAAAGGGAGGGTGTCACACTAAATGGTATTAGAGCAGTTTTGATTCAAGGTGTTTGGATTTGATGAAATGTTTGCTATTGTGTTTAGTTGCTGAATTGTGGCTGTTTGAATATACTGACTGTTTGTATATGTTCGTTGCATCATTGCTGTTTGAACTTAGCTATGAATGGGTTGCCAGTTAAAATTGCCTTGAACTTTGGAGTGTGATGGTAACGATAAGACTTATTAAGCATGGTTGTGCACTCCTCAATGCTAGGAGGTGAGCCTGATCAACTCACTGACGCGTAAGGTGTCTGTGCACAATCATGGTTATCACAGGGTACACTTGTGCCTGAGCACTATGTGTGAAATCGTAAATTGCTGCTGCATTAATATTTAATTATCAATTCTGTCCTCCGTGAATTATAAATAAGATTTTATATATGTATATATTTGATATGAATATTTTTGTGATATTCTAAGCCGTGAATGTTAACATGTCATCTTTGAATAATGATTGCTGATAAATATTTGTTCTTGATTCATGACAAGTTCTTGGGTGTTATGATTGTGTTATAATACTGTATACTAGAGACAGTTGCCATTTCATTAATTTTGTTATGTTCCTAACTGAAGAAAGAGACATTCTATCAAAGTAGAGTGGTGATTACATAGAGCTACACCTTATTTGGCTTGCCTTGTGATGTTGGCTAATTGATACTTTGCTAAAATTAATACCCGAGTAAGAATCAGAAGGTCCTAACTGGTTCACTACAAATTTTGGGTACAGGTATTGATAGTCTGCGCTAAGAATATAATTGGACTAAATAGTTATATTGGAATTTGACTGTTTATAAGCTTTGACTGTTATACGTCCATACCTTTTTCTTTTGTTTTATTAAATTGTGGGCTCGGAAAATTGATATCTGCAGATACATAGAACATTGAATTTGGTTTACTTTATGAATACCACCATATTAAATTGATTAATTCAGTTTCACTGCTTCTGACCAGTAGTTTCATTTACGTCGTCACACACTTGGTCACTTATTATATTTTCTTTGGTTACATGATTAGGTTTCTTACAGAGCACTGTGATTCTATTTTATGGTGTGTTTATACAACAGAATCTAGATTGCATGTGTATTCCAATGTTTAATTATTGTAAGACTATTAACATTGCAGACCAATTTCATTTCATTTCATTTTTGATGTAAGCAAATCCATTAAACATTTAATGTCTTGCTGATTGTTAACATTCATAAACTTTTACAGCTCTCCATATTGATTATGTTTATCAGAGTGTATGTAAAAGCCATTAGTGTTGAACATGTTGGTCATTGCTTTTATTGACGACATAATATGTCTTTATTTGGCTTATTTTCGAAATAAGATAATGGTGACTTTTATTTCCAGTAATAGGAGCTGTAGGTGAAATTGACTGACTATATCTGTGTTGATGTAATCTCTCTAGTTTAGCGCTGCCATAAAGAAATGAATAATCAAACCAGCATGTTGTGTGTTTTATGGCATACTTTTGGTATAAAAATCAAGAAAGAGATGTTCTTCCCTTTACACTTGGAATATTTTGCAATCGTGACCTCGTTATAATGAAACTAACACTGTTAGAAATGACCGATAGTTATGAGTAGAGGTGGCATGTTTAAAAAGAAAAATACATATTTCTTTTTTCTATGATCATTGATCCTTAAATTGCATCTATCTATTGTATGATTTGATCGAACTATTAATAGGGAAACAATGGATCTATAATCTTCTTGTCTTATGTTAAAGGCTGGGATAAACCATTCCCTTGATTTAATTGCATGTGTGTTCAAACTTCTAGATATAAGTTAATGTGAAACTTCTTTATTTTCTGTCCACGTCTATTGGGAACTGTTAATTATTTTTGGATATATCCCTAAAACTAGTTACTGATTAGAACTCTTCTGTTAAACTTGCATCGTTACTTGGACATCTAACATAAAGGCTGAGTATGTGGTATAAAAGTTGAATGTAACGCTAGTACCCTGATAATATTTAATTGTTATTTATCCGGCATAAGATTCCATTTTGAACTTGAATATACTGTTGTAAATCCCGTGCTTAAAAGTTTGATATCTGTTTTGGGTGCATCATAATAGATTGTTATTATTTTGAAACGTCCTCATTGAATAGATGTATTGTTGCTTGTATGGATGAGATTAATTTTTGGTTTAAGTGGACTTTGGATTTGGTGCTCTTCTGCATGAGGTTTTGTGTCGTGCTTGTGACTTGTCTTTATAGATAGAAATTTAATTGCAACTCGGAGTTGGATATGGTTTTTGTGAACTTGAATTATGAAAGTGTGGTCTCTGTTAGTGGATAATGTTTGGTAGCTGTTTCGAATCGCAATATGTGCCAATGTTTGGAAAGTCATATCATTGTTAATGGATCCTCTGATCAGTGGAGTCAATTACATCTGAGGTACCTAGGATAGTGGAAAGCGCGAGGAAGTTTCCTCATATGGGTGTTTTGACGAACTGTATGAGGGGTACCACTTAACATGATATGTCTGAAAAGCAGGATAGAGATGTCGTGATTTTATGAAGATTTCTCTCGTTTAAAATTTAGAATGTAATATGCTCTGTTATACTTGTTGGACTTCCTGAAGGCTAATAAGTATAGAACTCTATCTGTCATAATATCAAGTAATGTGAGTAAGGTAGAAGTTCGAATATGATGCAAATGTGTGATGTGTTAGTGAGTGAACTGAATCGTTATCATTGATAAGAATCAAGTAGGAAGCAATGGCACTTCTAAATTGTAACATGAATATTGCAAAGACGAAACAATTGTAATTAGAGATTCTAGTTAAGTAGCCTTATATTTGCACAGGTAGTAGGAGGTAATGTTACTTCATTGTTAAATGGACCCCTACACTCTTAGGAACTTTCTGATTTAGGCCACTGACTTGTTAATTGCCTTTTATATGGAAACCTTTAAATTATGATCAGTTGAGTAATAGTATAGTGTGACATGAAGGGTGAGTGATGATATAGGGATTGTGAGGAGCCATATGTCTATTGTCATGTTTTATTTCTTGTGTTGCAACCATGAATCGGGTGAATAAAATTATGTTCACTAATGCCCCGCTTATATTGTTATTTAAAGTTATATAATGAAAAGTGTTTTGCAAATGGATTTGTTTAGTTGTCTAATAATTATGCACTAAAACCCTGAGCTCTATTACAATTTTTTTTTTATATAGCTGGAGTTTCTTGGTTCAGTAAGATTTTTGTCCGTTTTATTCCACTTGTGTGTTATGATATTTGTTAATGTTTAAAAAGAACTAACGCAATTGCTCTTATCATCATTAAGCTTAGGAAGATTTTTTATTCCTTCCGTACGAACAAAATTGTGTTATATCTATATTATTTAATGATCATGTAAAGTACAAATTTGTTGGTAATGTTCTGAGATGTTTGATGACTTTTATAGCTAGTTGTCTGAATGCAGTAAATTGGATGGCATGGGTAATGGTGTTAAGCGTTAGATTTAGGCAGATTTTGGGATGGTAGGACGAAGTTTGGGGACAAACTTCGAAACAAGTTGGGGAGAGTGTAACATCCCGTGAAAATTAGGAACTTACGTAAATTACCACTCGTAATGTGAATGCATTTATTGAATTTGAATTACGTACATATGATTATGATGGGATGAATTTTAAATAATATTGGTTAATTTATATGAAGAAACTGTGGTTACAACCTAGGGGATACATGAAATAATAACTATTAGGAAAGTATATAAATTGTTACTTGGAATGAGGAATCTTGTCTTGAGGGCGAGTTTTACATGAGGTTAGGGTGGAATTAATTTAATTTAGGGAAAATTCTTCGCTTGCTGCAATTATGGTCAATGTATATATATTAGGAACTCAATGTCCTAGTTAAAGAAGATAGGATAAAGCTTAATTACAATTCTTAACAAAATACTAGAAAATATGTAGTAAGTTGCATGAAGTCATGATTCATTAGGAGAAGGGATTTTGGTCCTTATGGGGTTGAAGGCCAAGGCCCAAGTCCTTGCTAAGGGTTTGTTTCAGCCCAAAAGCTTTCCTTAACCTCATCCATTTGTCTATCTTAGAAAATTTGAATGCATGGTCCCTAATGACCCAATCTAATTGCATGTCTTCCTATTGGTCAAGAAGCAACCATATCCACTTTTGTCCCTCTCTCTATGCGTAAGGTAAGAAGAAAAATCACCAATTTGATTGGTTGTCCTCCTTTGGGTCTAAGATAAACCTGAATGCATGAAATTAGATTGGCCAAAAGATTTCCTACTTATTCCTTCTGCCTCCCTCCACTCGTGCGCACAAAGGGGGAAATAGCAAATCCGCTCACTGTCGTATTCTTGGCTGAACGTTGGGTATGAGTGTGAGTAGTTTATCACCCTATTCTCCTTCCACGCGTGTAGCAAGAGAACTCAAGCAAAAACTCAGCATAATCACCCCTACAGAAATCGTGAAATTCATAGGATAGCAAGACTCTTAAGCATCCCTCTCCTTCTGCTCACTGTTCGGCT
Organism: Gastrolobium bilobum; assembly: GCF_033153095.1. NCBI lineage: Eukaryota > Viridiplantae > Streptophyta > Magnoliopsida > Fabales > Fabaceae > Gastrolobium > Gastrolobium bilobum. The sequence goes on from NW_026896591.1 coordinate 29,029, forward strand.
GTGTACCCAAGCAAAGAAGCTGTATTATTTTTATTACTCCCTTGGTCCTCCTGATTCTCTTCGCCCTGTTGGAGATTCTACTGCATGCAGACTGATATCTTGGCTCTCACCCTCCACCCTCTCCATTTGGGCGCACAGTCATCCTCTAGTGGGAGAAGGTGTAATATTTTGTTTGCTGTCGTATTGTCCTTTTACTGGAACCGTTTCTGATTTGGATTTCTTTCCCATGGCATGTCCTCGACCCAGTTTTGATTAGGTCTTTTCTTCCATGGCATGTCACTAAAACCGATTTCTTGGAGCTGTAGAGAAGAGAGAAATGGCACAGCTTTGGGTCCCTGCTCTCCATGGCCGATTTGCACAACTCGGGTTCCTTGCAAGTAGTTGTGAGTCAAGCAAATAACCTTCTCTTGTTTTTTTATCTATTCGGTCCTCTTGTGCACGTTGGAGAATATTTTATTTTGGTTATTTACTTCCTTTGGAATCTGCCTTTTTGAACAGCTCTAGGATGTAACTAATGTAAGCCTGAAACTAAAGTTTGTTAATAGCCATTAAATTAGCATATGAAAACTGAAATTAATCTCCTTAGAAGCTCGTAAATGGCCCCTTGTTTTGCTGTGTTGGACAGTCCCTTGGGTTAAAAATATTTATTACGCCTCTCATGTCCTAGGAGGGACGAAAACATTATGCTAAAGGCTTAATTGTTCTAGCCTAAGAAAATTGGGTAGTGCCCTATTGGAGTAAAACTTTGTGCACCTAAATTCTGTCCTGTTGAGTAGCTCATAGGAAATAAATCATGTTTTGAAATCCTTCCTCAAATGTGGTACCAATAGTAAACCTCACTCTATGTATGTCACAAGTCAGATTTTGGAACGTGGGAAAGATAAATCATCACCGGGTGTGGACTGCCCTTTTGACTAGAAGGACAATCTAATTGTTTGGCATATATTAATTAATCACAAAAGGTAACCTTGAGTTAGAAAAAGAAAATAGCCTTTGCATGTGCTTAGGAATATGTAAACAGCATGTTGTATGCTTCACTAGCACACCCGAGTTATTGTAAACCAGGTTATGTAAATATTAGATGTATAGTATAACACCTCACAATTCTAAATTAAGTAATTAATACATTGAGTGAATAATTAAGTGATGGATTAGTGAAAATACTAAAGATTAGGCCAGAATACAAAGAAAGGGCAAAACGGTAAATTGCCAACACACAACCCTAGGAAGATAAAAATTGAGTAGAAGGTCTCAGATGATAAAAATAACCCTGGAAATGGATTCAGAATGAAAAATTGAGTGGATAGGCAAGTTTCAGAAAAATCAGTGAATAGTGTTTTTCGCGGGTAAAAATACCACGGTACGATTGCACCGTAAAACGTGCTGATTGAGTTTTGAACTCTAAGTTTCAAATATGAGTTATAAATGGTTTATTGAGTTAGGAAATATGATTTTTGATAAAATCTGACGAAATTAAGTCAGTTTGGGGAAGCGTGCCAACGGCGCGCGCAACAGCTTAAAATAGTGTTTTCTCCGAACGACCGAAAAACTCTGAATTCATCTAATCAAGTATAATTAAAGGACAATGATTAATGTTAAAAATTAGAGTTTCTAAATAGGTTTTGAATTTATGGACGTTTAGTGGAATCAAAGAAAAATTCAAATGAGTTTGAAATCGCGTGAGGTGGCGGTGGGACCCACCCCACTTAAACCACTTAAGCCACATCATCTTAGGACACTATTCATCATCTTCTCTCTCCCTCCTTCCTTGCAAACCCGCAGCCCTCCTCTTCCTTGGCCACTTCCATTTCAAATTTTCTTTTCATCATAACTTAGTCATTTTGGCACCAAATCAAGTGATTCTTGTGTTGAAATTTGTTGGAAATGGCCTTCTAAACACGTTGGCACTAATGGCAAGCCTTGAATCCAGCTATATTTTTCAAAAATCCCTCCTCAAGGCCGCGGCTCAAGCTTGGAGATTTGTGTTCATGGAGCTTCTAGGTGCTCCAATGGTGGAGTATGTTTAGGAGGAGCCTTGTACCTTCCATTTGGGTGAGTGTTCTTGCATTTTAATTGATTGAATGTGATGATTTGAATCTTGAACCCTAGACCTTGCATGGTTGATATGTGATGTTAGAGAGCTCAATTGGAAAATGTGTATTAGATGATAATGCCTTATAATGATGTATTAAAACTAGAAATGCAATGAAAATTTTAAGTGAAAATTGATGATATTTAACTTAGTGGATTTTGAGGTCATGACTTTGGACTTTTGAGTTTTGTGTTGAGGCTTTGTTTGGTGAATTGTGGTATGATTGTATGATGATATAATGGATTGTGTGAGGGTTGGAGTGATTAAAATTGAGATGAAATCCTTGGAATGCTCTAGGTCACAACTTGGCCTTTAAAGGAAAAATGAGTGAATTGATGGAAAGATGATTTGAGTAGTTATATGGTACTTAGATGGGTTGTGTGGTGGTTGGAAAGTGTTAGAATCAATGAAAATAATAACTTGTGTTTAGGGACATAAATGAACCTAGAGTGAATTATTTAGCAAAACGATGAGTAAAAGACGTAAAACGAAAAAATGGCACTTGAATTGGCCTCTTGGAAACCTAAGGAAGCATAATAAAATGAGAAAGAAAATTTAGAAAAATAAATCCTAAAATAACACTACAAGGGCCGAACCATCGTGGTGATGGGAAGGATTTTTGTGTTTTTTTCGCGTTTTGACGTAAATTGACGTATACTGACGGCTGTACATGGTTGTATAGGTTGTCGTACGTCGAATTGAATCCTGAACAGTGAATCAGAATTGCCCTTGGTCCTGGACCAAGTGGATTGAGGTAAGTGATTGTATTATGCATGTGAAATTGAGATTTGGCATGCATTTTGTGAACTTTGAGTAAGTGGGAACGTCCTATGTGTAGGCGTTCTGTTGAGGAGCAGACTTGGAACTTAAGCTGCTGCGGAGCTAAGTGAGAAAACTGTTTAAGGTAACCTCTTGGTACTGGGGCTTGTTCCCCTTTTCTTTTCCACCTTGCCAGTTGATGGCAACGGTAGGAAGTGTATATGAGTAGTGTAGAACACGTGAGCATGCATGCATTATTACAATGGGTACTTATGTACCGAGTCTCTGGCCAGTAGACAGTTTTCTTAGCCTTCGGGCAATTTCGGACTCCCACTGGATAGGTCTCCGAGAGGGAGTTCCAGTTGACCGTGGGTCATGGTGTGTGATCCGGGTAGGAGCACACTAGGAATGTCTTTGGCGTTTTGGATGGTTGGGGCATCATGGTTGTGGTTTTTTGAACGCACCTTGGATGATACCCATAGGCTTATATATGCCCAGGGCGTACGTGGTATTGGTAGCTACCATCCCGTATCGTCGTAGTTTGTATCTCTATATTCCCCATTTCTCTAAAACCCTTGCTATATCCCGTTTTAAAAATTGGTTGTTGTATTCTATTCATATGCATTGAAGTGAACCATTGGGCGGAGTTTTCTCCAGAACCTTTGGGTTACTGAGATATATTCGTATATCTCACCCCGTCTCGGGGCATTTATTTCAGGATGTACCTGTGGCGTTGGAGCAGCGGGCAAGAGGCCCGCAGAGTGATAGAGGAACATTTTCAGTATTTGGCATATTGTTCATGTTGGCATGCCTAGGTCTAATAGTTTGTATCATTTGAATTTATGTTTAAATTTGTAATTGGAGTTGTAATATTGTAAATGGTAATTTGAAGTTGAAGTCGTAAGTTGTAATATTTAAGTATATGTTGTAAATGTAAAAGAGATGCATGATGTACTAAGATGGAAGGATTTTAGGCCTATGTTAGAGTTATGATTATATGCTTATATTGTGAAACTACATGTAAATGGGACCTTTGTGATTGAAACAAGTAAGGAATATAATGTGAGCTCTATAGTATAAACTGCCTAATAACTATAAACTGGATTGGGTTGTAAGTGCCCCAAGGCGTTGTTGGTCCTTGTGTGTGCCACCCATTGGATTATTACTGAATTATTGTTGGATTATTAGGTAGGTACTTTGAGGCATTAGTGAGCTTGTACAAATTTGGGGATTATTGGAAAAATAAATGAAACTTTGGCGAATTTTTTGTAGAATTGGCAAATTTTAGGTGAACTTCGGGAGAGCATATCTCCCTCTACAGATGTCCGATAGGGACGTGCCATATTCCATTTTGAAGCTTGAGATGTCCCCTTCATGGTGTTAAAATATGAGCCAGTTCTGGGTTGTACGAAGCCCTGTGGAATTTATTGAGTTCGGACTGTCCAAGGAGCTCTGATGCAGGGGCTGTTCTGGCCAGTTTTTGGGAAATTAATTTCCGCTTCGTTTCTCAGTCAAATTAAGCGTATGATATATCAAATCGAAGATTGAGGTGTCTAGTTTATGGTGTAAAAATATTAGAGCAATTGGATGAGTGGATTTAGTGAAGTAGTTCGTGGAGTGAGAGAGGTTTAGAGTTGTTTTGGGGTTGGTTGGCTATTTCGCTTATCCAACTTCAAACGGCGATAACCGGAGCAAATGAGCTCCGAATTGAGCGCGTGGTAGCTTGTTGAAAAGGGAATTAAGTAAGACAAAGATATAACCTGAGAAGGAGGTCTGGTTGTGAGCGGTGTGTTCGCAGAAAATTTAGGAGTGAACCATGTTCGAATAGGTAAAAACGTAAAGTTTGGTAATTGGCTAAGTGGGTTTATGGGTACCCCTTAGTAACTTATAATAAGTATATTGTGATGTAAAAATAGATAAAATAAATATTCCGCGAGAGTTAACAGTTATTGTCACAGCTTTTAATTATTACGCGTTTTATTGTTTTAAATGCTCGCGTAATAATCGGAAAAAGTTTATTCGTATTTTTATAAATGAATTGCTGTGATTGTAACTGTGCTTAATATCATAATTAATGTTAACAATACCGGTACGTAACGGGCTGTTACATATAGCACTTAATCCTTGGACAAGAAACCGAAATTACATGCATGTGTAACTAACTTGGATTTTGTCAATTAAGGATAATTAGTAAATTAAAACTATGACAGAAAATGTGTTTATTATATGAACTTGGAAACCGATTGTAGAATTAGGATTTAGGACAAGGGAAAACTATGTAATGTATAGGAAATTCGTGTCATAAATTCGGATTTGGTACATATATGCGTTAGGTGTGCAAGATCTTAAAATGTGGAACTGTTTGGTGATCTTGGATTAAAAGATTATAGCACCGAGATAAGTGTCTGGTGGCATTACCTAATGTGACTATTAGCTAGCGTATAGAATTGTGAATTGTTGCTCACACGTGCCTTGGATTAATGTGCTGTTATATGCTATATGTATGCTGCCTATGAATGTGACAAGATGGAAAATTCTGTTATAAGAAGTAATTGTTATGTGGATGTTTGGTACTAAAAGTACATGAAATATATGCTATTATGATGATGATCTAGTCATGCATATACACCTCATAATTCATTTGTTTCTTGTTTGTGTGAAAAGCATATCATGGCATACATGCACGAATTTCATGCTGCTCATGGACTAGAATATTTATATAAATATGCATACGTTTGAGCACACATCATATAGGCATCCCTTCGGTACCAGGGTATGGGACACTTGGCTTCCGTCCGCATAGGCCACAGTTGGAATTCACCTTTGAGGAGCCATTATGGAATATCCACTGTGTATGTTAGTACGTGCACGACGGTGCTATGAACGTACAAGGAAATGGCGTTATATACGCACTAACAAGGAAATGGCGTTATATACACACTATTATGACTATTATGAATATACATGACCATGGTGTTATATGCGCAATAAGATGATGATTAACAGCTGTACATAATTTTTAAATGTTGATGCGACTGTTTTGGAATTTTGTGCCTAGTTTAATACTGTTGCATTATTGGTGTTGCTATCACACTAGTGGATTTTTCTCACCCCTCTTGGGGCTCAATTTCTATAAAATTGCAGGAGGACGAACAAGCATATGATGATATTGTTTTTTGGATATTTGTTGTTTATTGCTGCTGTTTTGGGATTTTTGCTGCTGCCTGCTTGGTCTTGTACATGTTGGCTAATTATGATAATTTGATGTAATACTTTGGGAAGATTGGACTACTGTTGAAACATGTTTTAAATTGTTACTTTTAAGATTTTATGGCCAACTGGTAAATTAGGAGATTCTAGTCCTGTTTTGCAAAAAGCGATTTTTGAACGTTTTAAGTGCTGATTTATAAACAGATTTGGCGAGCACTTTGCGAGTCATATTTAGTGGGGCTACAGACCTCTGATTCACCTATAATTTATATGCACGCGAAGCCCCACGTGTCTAGTTTCAGATTATATAAACTTTACAATGAAATTCTGAAAGCTCGATTTATCATGATTTTTGTGAGACAGACAGGCTTTTCAGGAAAATTATTATTTCAGCAAACAATGTATTGTGTAAAATTCCACCCTGATTTTTGTAAGCAACCAGATTTCAACTTAAGAGTTTAATTAACTACTTGAAAATGCGTCTTCAGTATTTAAATCAATTCTGTCGCGACTCTAATCCGCTTAGCAGACAACTTCCTTGGACGCGTACAAGGGAGGGTGTCACAAGAAGTTTCATTGTGGTTACACCTTAGGAACGCTCTCATGAGTAAGTGTTTGGCATTTTTCGTTCCTCAGCAGCTTAGTTCACACAGATAAGCATCCTTCAAAAATCAGAAGATTAAATTCACTTCTCTTTCCCTACTTCTATCATTCAGAGTAAGAATAAGAATGATTACTCATTGATTTTATGTTTCATACTATTAGTTATCTAAATTTTCACAGCCACAATATTATAACTGAAATGTTTGCTCAAAACAGTTTGAACAAAAAGAAATTTTTCTATCCAAAAAGTTAATTTTTACACTAGGGAACATAAAGAAAATAAATTCAACTTACAAAAAGAAAAATATAGAATTCAAATAATAACAAAAAGAGGAGGATCTTTCTCCTTTCAACGTGGGCGTCTCTTGTACAGAGTTATGTTCTTCTCAGCATCAATTTCCTCCTATGTAGGTGGCCTCCTCCATAGCTGATCTTTCAATCTTTTTACTTCAGCTTCAAGGAGCCACTTCTCAGCTTCCTTCATAAGGTGATTGGTGACTGCAGTGAGGTGCTCAATGGTGTACCTCATCATAATTATGCCATTGTGGATATGCACCAATTGGCCTTCCACATCCAGCACCCTATGCTCCAGCTGATTAATCTTTTGTTCCAAAAATGCCGCAAAGACTTTGAAGGCTTCCTTGGTTTTCTTCCGTTCCCCAGAATCTTTAATCAGGAGACGTCTGAGGTTTAACTCAGCTCTGGTGTTATGCATGGAGTGGGCATGCTTTAGGGCATCAGCTGCATTTCTGATTTCTTTCTTTGCAGCTTGCAGTGTTGGTGCAGAAGGTGCAACACTGATGCCTCTGATGCTGATATTGATAGAGTTTATGAATTGCTCTATTTCTGCCTTTTGTTGTTCTTGGAATTGAGTGAAGGTAGTAGAGAGTTGTTCCATTCCATTCCTCAGAGCTTTTAGCTCTTTAGTGGTATTAGACATGTCAATCTGAGGAACGGAAGGCTCTTCAGGCAGTAATTTCTCCATTTTCTCCCCATCATTTCAAAAATTTCAGCAATCCCTATCTGGGATTTCCTCCTTGCTGCAAGGGGAATTGTTATAGTTGGGGGAGTTGGCTTCATCTTCCTCTTGCTATTGTTGTCCTGAGGGTCAGAAGCTAGAGGTTCTTCAGTAGGTGCCTGGCTAACCACTACCTCCTTTGTTTTTGAGGTAGAGGGGACTGTTGTAATTTGTCCCTCCGTTAGTGGAGGAACTTCAAGTCCCTCTTCTTCTGCCAGAGCCCTAACCAGGGCCTTGTCCCCAGAAGTATCAGGACGGATGTATGCAGAAGATAGTGGTCCTCCCAGGCTAATTTGCCTGGGGACGATTGGCTTTTTCTTTTTAGGGGAACTTTGAGCAACCCCCTTTCCTTTGTCAAGCTTTTTCTGTGGCTGAGCCTCTTGCTGCTCTTGCTCAGCCACTTATTTTTCTGCAGCAGATGCTGCTTTTGTTTCTTTAATCCCTTCTCCTTGTTGTTGCTTAGGAGAGGGTTGTTGTGGTGGTCGTGGTGAAGAATGATGGGGTGATGACGGAACGTAAGGGAAGCCAGCTGGTTTAGGGCTACCAGGGGGCATTTCCCTGGTAGCTGGTTGAGGTTCTGAGGTTCCACCCTTCTTGAGCCTCTTTGAAATAGGCTCATTATCATCACTATCCTCCTCCTTGTCAGAGAAGGTGATAGGCTTTTCAGAGGTGGTTCCCTTTGGTCTTTTGGAGCTGCTGAAGACTCTCTTCAGCCTTTGACTTGAACGTTTCCCCTACCTGGGTGGTGCTTTAGTAGGAGATTTTTGGGGGGTTTTCTTGCCTTGCTTGCTCTCAGTAGCAGCAGGGACTTCTTTCTTCACCTTGGAAGGAGGGGGAACAAATTTGGTGGCTATAGTGGTGGAGGCAGTGGTTGTTGTTTTTGAAGGTGCTGCCTTCATGGTTTTCTTCTTTTTGGCCTCAGGGCCCTTTTTGTTTTCTTCCTCATCCTTATTATTGATCACAACAACATCATGTTTGACGTTGTGATCTCTGAGGAACGAAAGAGCTCCATTAATGTAGGTGTTCCTCAGGCTGTTCCATACCTTGAAATCAAGGACAGACCCCACCACCAGGTCTTCACCTTTGGGTGGGGGTACACCAGCTCTAAGACAGAGCTTTGAGATTAGGCAGGGAAGGAAGACGGTGGTTTTTCTGAATTCCTTCTTCAGGCTGCCATAAATGAGGGGTAATGCATCAAAAGGGATGTTCATCATGATGCAGTAAATTTGGACCTGTGATACCCACTTGACAGTGGCATCATGGGATGAAGGGGTTAGGTTGGTGTTGACAAACAAGGCCCAGAATCTGGCCTCTTCCTTCAAACTGCCGTTGCAAAGGGCTCCTTTGGCATAGATGGGCTTGCTAATGGTGATCAGTTGCTTTACTTCCAGCAGAAAGTCATGGTCTTCTCTCCTTTCTATGAGTCTAGTGTAAGGGCAGTCGCTCACAACTGGCAGAGATAACACTTCCCTAATAGCTTTAGGGGAGAAAGAGACATGTTTTCCTTGCACCTCTACCTCATTTGCCAGGTTGTCTGGGCGTGGCAACCTCCTGGCGTGGTACAGAAATTCTGCAACCAAAGAGGGGTAGAATTCTCGTGCAGCAGTTGCAAACATTGTCCATCTGAGTTTGCCTAGAGCATTCAGAATGAAAGTTGGCATGGGGGCTTAATCCTTTAGGAAAATGTTCCTCTCTAGATAGAGAGAAACATTACTTTCAGTAATCTCTGGGTCTTGAGTGTAATCAGACACAAGAGTGATGGTTACTGTAAGTCTAGTCATAGTTGTGGAATGAGAAGAGGTTAGGGAAAAAGGTAAAGGAGGTAGATAGAAAGAAAAAGTTTCTGAGTTAGTAAGGGAATGGTAAAGCTTGAAAGAGAGAAGAGAAGGGTTTAAATAAGCATGCAGATGAGGGAAAGTGAGGAGTTTTTAGGACGTGGAGGTTAAAGAAAGAAGTTGAAGAAGTAGAGGAGGGAGAACGTTACGAAATGAGTGGTCAGGAATTAGTGGTATTCAACTGCTAATGATGGTTTGAGGAGGTGGAACGGTTTAGGGCAAAATCATGGGAGAGAAGAAAAGAGGAGCAATTGCATTAATGGATGAGTGGACAGTTGCTTTTGCAGGCACGTTTTCAAAAATTTGCAATGAGTGCAGGTTTGATAACGGATGCATACCCTTGAATGACTCAGCAGGGACAGGTGTCCCTGCTATCCTTATCTCCTAAGCCTAGGGAACGTTCCCTTTTCTTAATCTCTTCTGACTTAGACTCCCAAGAAAAAAATATACTAACAAAATAACAATATGAAGATCTAATATCTATCATGGACTAAAAAAATTATAAAACAGAAATTCAGAAATATTAAGTCAAAAGAAATAATCTATATCTATTAGAGTAAATACCATTTTTGGTCCTCATCAAATTTAACGATGCCCGCTTTAGTCCCTAGAAAATAAAAAGGCTATTCGTCGTCCTTAAAAAATTCAAGATGGACCCATTTAGTTGAAATCGTGGTCCCTCATAAATTCAAAAAAGACCCATATTAGTCCCTCAAAAGGACTAAAATGGACCACTTCGAATTTCTTAGGGACGAGGAATAGCCTTTTTATTTGCTAGGGACTAAAGCAGGCATCGTAAAATTTGCTGAGGACCGAAAAATGTATTTAATCTTATTATTATTATTATTTTTAAAAGAAGTATAGTGTATGTGGTTATTGAACCACCCCAATGAAAAAAATGGCCTTGAAGGCCGTAGGCATGTGAGGTTGAAAATAAAATTTTCAAAACGGAATTACACATACCATATCAAGAAACATGCTTTGGGACATGGATGTTACCATGTTTGCTTTCCAAAACTTGAAGATGATCAAGGTGAGGCTTGAAGATACAAGCCCTCTAATGTTGATCCACACCACCCTTTGTCAAGACGGAAGAACTCTTCTTCAAGGCCACCAACGAACACCAAGGGAGGCAAGCTAGGCGTCCCTAATGGAGAGATAGGAGGCAAGGTTTCAAGGTGTTTAGTTGAGTGAATTTTCAGCAAGAAAAAACACAAAAGTGGCGCATGGAATTCACTTAGAAAGTGCTAGGTAATTTTCAAAACTCTCTTAAGAAAAACCTCACAAAAGGATGACCAAAGGAGATGAGAGAATGAGTGAATAAAAATCTGATTTCTTCACTCAAAAATCAGCCCTATGTAGCGCACACTAGGAGAGGAATGAGTGGAGTTGTTGCAAATCAAATCTTGCCAACAACCTCCTATCATATCCTCATGATATCAAGTGCATATCTCAACAAAAATAGGACTTAACAACCATCATATGGCCAGCCATATGGTGCGCCCCATTTAGCCTCAAAACAGTCCAGATACGTTGAGTAGTTGCATTCAAACTTGAACCAACTCACTCACTTATTCTCTCAACAAACCAAATCTGATTGGAGCTTATTTGGTTGATCCTATGACCATCACAAGACCCCAAAATCAGCGCCCCAAATCAGCCTTGGATGATGCCCAAAGATCTCCTCTTGATACTTGGGATTTGTTCCAACAAGATCTTATCTTATCCTTTTGTTATGAAACAACTTTTCATAGCCAATTCAAATTCAAATTCAAACATTTAAATTCAAACGTTCAAACATTTAAATTCAAAATTTAAATTCAAAATTCAAAATTCAAAATTCAAAATTCAAATTCAAAATTCAAATTTCAAATTTCAAATTCAAAATTCGAATTTCAAAATTCAAATTCAAATTTCAAATTTCAAATTTCAAATTCAAAAATCAAAATTTAAATATTTGATAATTAATTTAACTGATTAAATTAATTAGTAATGTCTTGGACCGTCCAAGCCCATTACATGATCCATGCACCCTTTTTCCTTTTGGTGGGCTTCCAAACTTCTTCTTGGGCTAACAACCATTATTAGGCCCAATACCTTTAATGCTATATTATCATGACAATAAGGTGTTAGTGTGTGACCCATTAGGCCCAACATAGCCACTGACATAAATGGGCTTGGGCCCAACAAGCTCACAACCCATCTAATAACAACACAGAGCACTAGCAATGCTTTGTTGCCCCAGAGCTAGTTAGGTTAATGACATAATCATCCTATTACACATATTTGGTTACCGTATGTATTTCTTTTCGTCTCGGTTACCTTCCCATTAAACCTAGGGTAAGGAAACGTATCAACCCTTGCGGTTTAGGGTAAGCTTTATTCGAAATAGGGAATCTTCAATTTACTGACTCTAACGACAGATCATCTCATGATCTCTTTTACTATGCATAGATTCCCGAGTCCTTGTAAATGTCATCCCGATTTCTCCGTTTTACAGATAACCTAATCTCTCACAGAGATTTGACGAATTCCTTCAGCTTATCACCCTAGCCATGTGCTCTTTCAGGACAAGCCCAACAGTGTACCTACGAGTCTCCATGTTTCAGGCAGACGAGGTATACAGTCAAAGCGTGCCTTCTAGAACACAGTCTAGGTAATAACTTCTGGTCTAAGGAAAGACATACCCAAATATAAAGAGACTACTCTAATGATACTCTCTGTGAGATTTTCTCATAGAGTCTCTTTGTGGGTCTATTCAGTGCGAGCTATACCCTTATAGGTCCACCCACAACTTTAGCTAAGGCATCTCCATATCTATAGCAGATGAGGTCTTTACCTTGTATCCAAATACAAGTAGATAAGTCGTGCTAGTCTTACCCGAGATCACCGATACCCATTCTCAGTGTCTCTAGACTAGGAACATAGAATTAGGAATAAACGTGCGGTATCCTCGATCCTCATAATCGTGATCTCATCACAGATACTCAAGAAATAACTGTTCTATTCCAAGGGGTTTATCCAGTTTATTCATAATATATTAACAATAATATCGAGACAAAATATGAAACAGGATAAAGAGTGCTTATTATTTATTTGCGACAAAAAGGTCCACATCTTATGTCCTTATTTAATCAAAAAAATTGTCTCTAGGACACCCATATACTAACACCCAAAACTATGTTCCTGCCACGGAACGCATTTTAATTATTTGGATTAGAGGTGAACATCAGATGTTCCCTCTCTTTTTGGAAGCTCTGTGGTTAAGTTTAATCACCCCAAAACTTTGTTCTTATTAGAGAACAAAGGTAACCACTGGGTTGCCTCCCAGTCAGCGCTTAATTTAGTGTCTTTAGCTAGACATGTTACTTACGTCTAAGTTCTCTAGGGAAGATGTTAAGGGGACTTCAGTGTCTCCTGGTAACTTTTCTGGTGTTCTGGTGTTGAGGCTAGCAGTTATCTGTCCCAGATGGAACTCAATGTTTTTGACCACAACATCGTTCCTGGTAACATATTCCTTCACATAATTCTCCAAGGTATTGATGCATTGATCCTCTGTGGGGAACGGAGCATAATTGGGTCTTCTCTGTTGGTCATATGCTCCATTTCCCATACTGCTGCCTAGTTGGTATTGTTACTGCTGATTGTTGTATGATGGTCTTTGGTTCATGGGTGGTCTCCATTGTGGGTTATGGTTATGATCTTTCTGTATGGTTCCTCCAGAATTCTGATCTGATTGTTGTTGCGTCCTGCATATTGATTATCTTTGGCCTGAGTGAAGTTTCTGCTCCCAAAATTTTCAGCATAACATACCAAGGCTGTGGATGGGCAGTCTGTTGAATCATGATGATCACCACATGCTGAGCATGGTTCACTCTCAGTGGCTGTGAGTCATAAGACTTCCATTCTTGGTTGTTCTTGGTCAGCTTTCAGATTCTTCACCTCATTCATTAGTGCAGCCAGTTGAGCTTCCATGACAGTTTGTTTGTCTAATTCTAGCATGCCTGCCTTCCTTACTGGGCTCATTTTTTCTAGTGGCCATTGGAGACATCTTTCTGCAGTGCCTTCTATTATTTCGTATATGGATTCAAGAGTTCTTGTAAAAAAAATCTCCTACAACAAAATCTAAATGTGATTGAGACGTATGATCAATCTTTTTATAGAAAGACTGTAAAATTCCCCATTTCTCCACCCCATGTTTTGGACATTTCCTGATGATGTCCTTATATCTCTCTCATGCTTCATAGAGATTTTCTCCATAAAATATTCTGAAATTAGATAGTTCTGCTCTAACATCAGCTTGACGAGACATAGGGAGAAATATCTCTATGAACTTATTATAGAGTTCTTCCCATGAATATATGGATCTAGGGGTGAGAGATTTCATCCAGATTTTGGCTATTGAGCCCAAAGAGTAAGGGAATAGCATCATTCTCATACTCTCTTCTGTTACACCCTTAGTTCTGAAATTATCATAAATATCTTGAAAGTTGATGAGGTGTGTATAAGGATCTTCTGCAGGGAGTCCATTGAAGACTCCAGCCTCCCTGATCATATTAAACATGATGGGTTTTAGCTCGAAGTTGGGAGCTACAACAGGAGAGAGGATTACTCATCTCTCTGGTCTGTTCCTTGAAGGAGCAGCCAAAGCTCTGAAGTTCTGTTTAAGAGGAATCTCTTCATTGTTATTGTTGTGATCAACCATGTTTATTTCAAAATTATTTTCCCTGAGATCTCTTCTTCTCCTGTGAAAAGTGCGTTCTGGTTCAGGATCAAAGAAGAACTCAAATATTTCAGTGGAGTGGTGAGAATCTGTTTCAGATTCTTCACTCATAAACCATAAAACTCATACAGTATGCACAACAGAGTATATAACAAAAATTTAACAAATGAAATATATACAGAGTATGAACTTAAAATAGTATTAAGGACAGAATTTAGTGTAACTATCCCCGGCAACGGCGCCAAAAACTTGTTGGGTGCGAACCTGTTAATTGCTTAGATGTTCATGTAAAGGACGTTCCCTTAATTTAGTTCATCAAGAGAAAACACATTCGTTCTCTTGACTTCAACCCAAGTGTGCAAGTGCATGCATGAAGTAATAAATGAGACTATTAATGCCCAGATTATCATTCCCACGAGGATAGAGCTCTAAATTATACCTTAAACTATTTTAAAAAGAATTAAAATGAAAAGAAAAGTTAGTAATTAATCTGTTTGGTCAAACGTTCCCTCCTCCTATCTTGACAACGTTCCTCAAGAATAGTAGGTTTAATCTGATTGAAAATAGCTCCTCGCATCGTTATATATGAAATCCTTCTTGATGAGAGAAAGAACGACAATATTCATTGGAGATTGGTTGTTGTTCTCACAAGATTTAAAAAAGAAAATAACAATAAAATAACAATATTTAAGAGACAACAAGGTGGATGGATAAAACAGTTTTTAACACAAGGAACAGATCCACTGTTCCATTCTTAAATAGCTATATTCTCCACTCATAACTTAACTTTTCTGAATTTGTTCAGGTGTCTTCACTGTCAACTCTAATTCCTCAGCTCATGGACTTTAATGGCTCACAAGTTTTCATATTCCTATGGCTCCCTTGACTCCAACAGTTACTAGGTACAGAACCTTCAATGAACAAGGTGATCCCTTATTCCTAAGGCAACCAGTATTATTGTTTTCACAACAATACCTTCCTCCTCTGATTAAGCTGTCTGAAATCCCTTCCTTATGGAAGTTCCTTTCCCAGTATGAGTTCAATTTCTATTGATACTCAATGAATATAGCACACTTAATCACAGAAATACACAGTTTTTTCGTTCCACAAATAACTTAGCCCATGGCTATAACAATAAACATAATTATTCCAAACTGAAGTCCCATAGACCCGAGATTAACTTCAAAGATAACAAATGGAAGAGAAGAGAAATAACAACTTATATTAATAAGAAAAATTAGGTTACAAGAAAATAAAATGGAGAAGTATGGTTGTTGCTCGTGAGGAGTCTCAAGTGGTGATACAGAATAGAGAAAGAGTGTTGTCACTTAACTACTACTAAACTATACTACTGAAAAGAAAACTACAAATAAACTAAGTGATTTCTTTTTAAGGAATTCGATGGTTTCTTCGTGTTGGAACGTCCTATTTATAGGCAGAAGAGTGAATGGCAAAACTTGTAATTTCCATTGAGTTGTTTTCTTGACTGCATGAAAGGGGCGGTGTGAACAGTGCTAAGAGATACGCAAGTTGCTGGATGGGACACTTATTGTTGAGATTTTCCTTTTCTTCTGCATTCCCTCATGCCTTGCTTTCCTTTTAGCCAATAGGAACTCTTTATTCTCTGATGTAAACGTGTCTTCCTGCTTGATTGTTGTACCGCTTATGCTTTATGAAAGCTTCTTTTCAACGTTACCTGCAAAGTGTACAAAGAGATTGAGTTAGTGGAGCAGGTGTATTTAATGTTCCCAATTCGTTCCCCTTTTTCTATATTTCTCAAATGATTACATCATCATCCGTTTCCCACTATGTTTTTGTCACAAAGATATAAACACGTGTTTTTAATGCAAAAGTTGCTCATCAGATGATGGAACGGATGGTATTTTACCACAAAAATGGGCTTAGCTGGGAATGAATTTTCTTCCCATCATCTATCTCTATGTCTATGGTTATGATGCATTATTGTATTTTACATCTGAATGAACCATTGGACAGAGTGATCCTCCAGAACCTTTGGATTACTTAGATATATTCGTATATCTCACCCCGTGTTATGGGGCTATATTTCAGGTGGTTGTAGCTGTGCGGGAGTCCTAGGCAAGAGTCCCACAGGTTGAGGACATGTAGAGCATATGGAGAGCATGACACTTTATGCTATTTTTCATTTTGGGTTGTATTTGATAGGCTAGACTTAGTGCATGAACATTTGGGTTGCATGAGTTATGTATACCATGCATTTTGTTGTTCATGTAGTATTATTTTGGCTAAGTATAGAATTGATGTAATTATTTGTATTTGGAGAATTGTGATTAAAGTATGATGGACCTTGTGTAATTTATAAAGCATGTATGTGATGGAAGGGCAATAAGCCTATTTTAGGTTTTGATTATATTGTCAAATGAAGTAAATGCATGTAATGGAATTATGTGATTGAAATTAGTAATGAAATGTAAATGGACTTAAGCAATTGATTTTAAAGTGAATGATAATGATGTAAAAGTATTCTGGGTTTTAAGAGCAGCAAAGCTTGTTGGTTCTTGTGTGCCACCCTTGTCAATTAGGTACCATTTGATGTTTAGAACACACTTTGGTTAAAGTGGGATAAGTCAGATAAACAAACGAGATGCCGTCAAAAAACTAATAAATGAGCAGTTTTTAGGCCAACTTGAGAGAGCATATCTCCATCCATAGGAGTTCAATTGGGACGTTCCATACACCATTTTAAAGGTTAAAATGTCATCTATGTTTTGTAAAAATTTGCTAGTATTTAGAGTTGTATAGCACCATGTGGAACAAAATGAATACAGACTGCCCAAAGAGGTCCAGTGCAGGGGCTGTTTGGATCAGTCACTTCCAAAAATTGTTTCTCCCTCAATTCTTACTCAAATTAGGCTTATGATACATCAAATTAAAGCGCAAGGTGTCTAGTATTCTGTATAAAACTTTTAAAGCAGTTGGCTTAGTAAATCGTCCAGAACCGCATAAATGGCGAGGGAGGTTTAGTGACCTATTTTGGGTTGGTTGGCAGTTTTGCTTGTCCAACTTCAAACGGTTGTAACTGGAGCTAGAGAACTGCAATTGAGGTGTATGATACCTTGTTGGAAAGTTAATTGAGTCTAGTTTAATATAATAAAATATGAAAAATTAATGATGAGTAGGTTGCGCATAGTGATGAAAAAATAGAAGCATGTTCAGTGTTAAGAAAACTGTAAAAGTGAGATTTATGCTAAGTGGATTTATGGGAACCCCTTAATAACTTAAAATAAGTAATGAATAATAGCTAAGCATGTATTATATTAATTCCGAGTATAGGTTTCAGTTATGATCACAGTTTATATCATTACGTTTTATATTATTTTCAAATGCTTACGTAATGAAAAGGAAAAAGTTTACTCGTATTTTCAAATAAACTGTTGTGATTGTAACTGCGCTTAATATCATAGTCAATGTTAACAATACCGGTGTACAACGGGCTGTTACAACTTACATCTAAACATATCTCTCAATCAACACACTTTCTTACTCCACAAGCCATCATTCTTATCTTTGCTTATTTTAATAGTTATGCATCTTTAACTTAACCTTCTTGACACTATCAATTCATGCGCATTTCATGCGCATTGCCAATAAGATAAGAGTAAGATATCTATGTAATAGACCATAAAACATGCAAAATAGGCACCTATGTCTTTCCATCATATATGCATATAGTCCATGATTACATAATGTCCAAATGGATCAAATATTTACATCACTATCTACACATATTGGAACTTAGCTATACAAAATGACTATGATCAAGGTCCTTGGCTCTATCCAACAACATGAGAATACCAAAGGAAAGTGATCATAGGTTAAGCCCACCAAAATACATCAAGGTATATCAATGGCTATCAAATGTAAATCCTATATATGTTTATCTAACCTATACATAGGATATCTCAAAATACATTAAAGCACGCCATAAATATGCAATCTATTATGACCTTTTGCCAATAGATGCTACAACATCATTCGTACATGAAAGGATTCCCAAAACACGGGGTGAGATAAACATATCAGTAAACTAGGGGTCCTTGGAGGGCTTCTCCACCCCAAAGCTCACTTCAAGCAACAAGCAGTAAACAACATAATCATGAATGTATGTATCATGCAAAGTGTACAAACTAACTGTCTAATATTCCTGCTAGTGCCTCACACCGTCCTCAGAATACAAATGACAGTACCATAGCCATCCCTCATGATAAACATACCTTAAACATGACGCTTAAGAGAAAATAATCCTAAGGCTAGAGAATAGTGTACGAATTACGCAACCGTGCAACATACCGTTTGAATTATGCAAGAACCGTCTTACCACATACTTGTGTAAGAATCTCTCTTACACCACACAACAAGCATCATACAACATGAATTATATTCAATCTATTGCACAACCATATAAATCAAAATCAACACGGGCTTGGTGGAATAGTCAAGGGATAAATCCAAAGATCCAAAAGCTTACTTGTAAAGCTCTCTAACAATATGCTTCCTTCACAACAAGGTGATCCTCACACCCAATGCAATAAAAGGAAAGTCCACACCAAAGGTTTATTCATAAACCACATCTAATCACAAGGTGCACTTGCAATCAACAAATTGCTAACAAACAATCAAGTCTAATTGCAAACTAGTGAACACACACATATTCATAAACACTCTAGATAATTCACACCCAATCCATGGAAGTCATGAACTTACTTAGGCTTGAAATTACTCAAGTCTCCAAATCAAGCTCCACTGGCTCCTCCAATGCTTGATCAATGAATGATGGTCCACAAGTATCAATCTCAGAAACACCATAGACATAATCAATACACACCCATTTACATTACTTGAGACATAAGCAACACCGATATAGAGGCATGCATTTTTGAAGATTAAGGTAGGTGACCAAAATGGTTTTCCAAACACATTTTCACTATTTATTTTACTTCTTTAACATTATCTTCAACATGGACTAAGCCTAATTCATGCCTCAACATACCCCAATCAACCAACATTCCAACAAAACCCTAAATGTGAAATTATTCATAAAACATAAGAAGGTTAGGAATGCTTAGGACAAATCACTCCATAATGGTCTTAAGGATGTTTTCCAACCAACAATGAGGTAATGCACCTCTTCAAGCTCACGAAACCTCATAATTTCACCACTTTCTTCAAGGGTTATCTCACCACATAAGATTTCTTTGTGGATTCCAAGCTTATGGTTTTGCTTTTCTTGCAATTCTAAGCAACTATGAAGTTGGAACCAAGTGATTTCACTCACTCTAGCTCTCTTAGGGTTTTTCAAGCTCTTTTCACTCAACAATGGTTGCATCTACCCTTTGGTTGGTTGTGTCTGAAAGTGGTGTTTGTTTTCATCTAATTTTAACAAAACACGTATTTGCTCGTTGGGCTCCTCGCTTCATCGAGCTACACAAGCGAGCAATTACAACCCTTGCTGAACAGCTTACTTCAGCGAGAATGCCAACGAGGAGTGGTTGACAAAGATTTTAACATATTTCCCAATTTCTCATTTAACCAAACTTAACCATTTATTCAATTTTATTAAGCCTCTCACTTAATTAATCTTTATTATGCATGATTAAATAATTAATCCAATACAACTTGATATTTTACAAATTAAGGTTATTATACTCTACTTGAATCAAATTCGTTGAGTAATCGATAAAGAAAAATAAATAAATAAAAAGGTTTGAGGAAAAGGGAAAGAAAAAGATGTCATGTGATCATACTCTCATCTATAGTATTCCGTGGGAAACTTCTGTATTAAAAGATCAGTCCAAATATAATGTCTCTTTTAAGTGTCATCTAGGGGCGACACGTTAATCTTTCAAAATTTTCCAAAATCTAATAGTTTACCCACACTTTTTAAATTTTTGATGAGCATGGCCCCCAAAGAAATGATAAGTTTACTCTCACCACCATTGTCTCTGTCCACTTTGTTTCCTCTACAAATATTAACTGTTACATTCATTTTTTCAAGCACCTTGCTACATGGTTAATTTTGAAGCCGTGGGGAGGGGGGTTAAAGCGAAGGGGAAGTAGTGACCTTGGTAGACCTTTTGACCACATAGGTGTAAATTATAAGAATAATTTTCATTTTGGTGCTAGCGATTCAGAAAATATTTTTCCAGATGATGTAAAATCTATAATGAATTCCTCTCTCACAATAATGAAGTCATGGTTACTATGGTTGATGTTCCATGATACTTCAATGCTAGTTAGTGGATTTTACCCAACCGCTAGTTTCAGATGGCCTAAGTCACACTCCTTATTTATTTCATATTAGCAAACTATAGATTGGTCTACCATTTCATGGGGTAGTTAAAATCAACTACCAACAGTGCTTACTTAGTGAACTAAATCAGAATATGAAATATGGATATGTGGACCAAAGGTCTGAAATATCTCTAATTAGCCTCAGGCAGGGGTGAAAGTAGGCTAGGTTGGGGCAAGCTTTATCTAAAAAGCTCAATCCTATGCCAAAAAATTTCAATTCGGCCTGGTCCGATAGCATAGTACGAGTGTAACTGTTAGCCTAACTAGTCCCATTTATAAAAAAATAAATGGCCTGACTTGACCTGTTAGCCTGTTAAGATTAAAAAAAAAATCTTTCTTTATATCTTTTGTTTTTTTTCAAGCCATACTTATTACGTAGCCAATCTCCACCGTATATGATAAAGCTTGGATGGTATCTTTAGCCAAGCTAGAACGATAGGCATCAATAACTCTTTCTCCAGTACTAAATGTTGATTTTGATGGTATTGTAGAGATTGATATAGATTTTATGTCACTCCCAAAGATAATATTGGTGAGGGATCAAACCTAGGTCATTCCACCACCTACTTAGCTCACATGCACCAACTGAAATATCACCATCTGGTACTACTATAAATAATAGTATTTTATTTAATTTAAAATAAATAATATGATATAGGCCTGCCTGTAGGCTTATAGGCCCAGCATGTAAAAAAAGTTTATCACCTATTTTCTAAAAAGGCTTCTTTAAAAGCCCAGACCTGTTCTATTTAATTATATGTAATAGGCCAAGCCCGACCTGATATAGGCTAGGCCGTAGGTCCTTGTAGGTCGGGTCGGTCCACTTTCACCCTTAGCCTCAGGTGTACCAAGGGTGCTAAGGGAGATGGTGTATATGGGCTACAATTATGATTGTGATGAGAATTTAGTAGAGCTATGGAGGACGAATGGAGAGGATGAACAGTAAAGGAGATAATATCCCTTTATTTAGGAGGTTAGAGATTTCCTTTTAATATGCAAGGCATGATGCCATAACAATTTATGTGGACCCCACTAGGTCTGAGGCAACATGACCCATATATGACATGTAAAGAGTCATGCATAAATAGAGACTGTGAGGAGACACATATGCAAGGGAGCCCTATGCTCCACGTGCTGAATGGTGGACCTGCCGAGCAGATGAGGAATAGGTCCAACCGGTCGAACCAGAATAGTTAGATAGCCTCTCCATTTATGTTTGACCATTATATCATAGTTTATTACTTTTCTTGATATTTCTGTCTATCTTAATATTTTAAAGTTTAAATTTAATCTATAATTAATGAAAAATCTTTTGTACGATCATTAAATAATGTTTTGACTCTATCGTAAGAGTGGACTCCAGATTTGTTCGTAAGAAATTTGACGATGAACATTGTGACACCCTCCCCTGTATGCATCCAAGGGAGTTGTCTGCTAAGCGGATTAGAGTCGAAATGTTACGAATAAGTTCTGAAAATTTGGTTTTAAGTCCTATAAAATTATTCGTATTCAAATCTGGTCTAAAAATAAACCGTGTGACATTTGGAAAAAAATTACATTACTTGCTGAAACATTAAATTTCCCGACAAACCTTGCTGCCTTGGAAAAATCGTATAAAATCGAGTTTTCAGAATTCCATTGTAAAGTTTATATAATCTGAAACTAGACAACCAGGGCTTCGCGTGCATATAAATTATAAGCAAATCGAAGGTCTGTAGCCCCATGAAACATAACTCGCAAAGTGCTCGTGAAATCTGTTTATAAAACAGCACTTAAAACCTTCAAAAATCGTTTTTCGCAAAACATGACTAGAATCTCACAATTTACCAGTTGACCATAAAATCTTGAAAACAGCAGTTAAAACATGTTCCAACAGTAGTCCAATCTTCCAAAATATTACATCAAAATATCATAATCAGCCAACATTCATAAGACAAAGCAGACAGCAGCAAAAATCCCAAACAGCAACAGTAAACAACAAATATCCAACTAACAACGTCATCATATGCTTTTTCGTCCTCCTGCAATTTTATAAAAATTGAGCCCCAAAAAGGGGTGAGAAAAGTCCCAGTAATGTTATAGTAAAACCAATAATGCAATAGTATTAAACTAGGCACATAATTAAAAAACATTCGCATCAACATTTTAAAACTTCCGGGCAAATGCTAACATATCATCATAGTGCGTATATAACGCCATCTTTAAGGTACGTTCATAGCACTTTAGTGCACGTACTAACATACACAGTGGAGATTCCATATTGGCTCCCTCAAGGGTGAATTCCAACTGTGACCTATGCGGACAGAAGCCAAGTGTCTCATACCCTGGTACCGAAGGGATGCCTATATGATGCATGCTCAGAAACATGATTCTTTTTATAAATATTCTGCCTATAAAGGGACAACAAAAGAATTCAACAAAAGTTCATTTACATAATATTTCTAGAACACAAAAGGGACAACAAAAGAATTCAACATGCAGCCTATAACATTTTAGCAGATACAACTTTTTTATTAATTCTTTCTAGTTCAAGGGGACCATCCAACGATTAAGGGACTAATTTTTCTAGACATAACTTACTTAGAGGTTGCATGCATAAACGGTCAAGGGCTTCCAACAAAACAAAATGAAATAACAAAATGATAATCAAGCCCTCCTAAAATACCCCTAAGGCCGAACAACAAAAACACAAAGAGGTTAAAGGTTACTTACGGTTCCTTGTTCACATTCAAGAGCTTGACTTGAATAATAGTGAACTTCCACCCTCCAATGTCCCAAAAGTTCAAGCCTAGAAACGTATAATGGAGACAGTGACTTCACCAAAACAGGACCTTGCGCATGCAACATAGAACAATCCAATGAGGATCGATTTATGAGTAGGAAAGGATAAGAGGAAGGGCAAACAACTCACCTCCTTGAATGCTAGTGCACAGCCGAACAAGGTAGGAAGGAAAGATGTGTTTAGAAATTTGTTTATCCTTCAAGAATTCCACGGTTTGTGGCAAAACAAGGGGAAGATTATATGTGGTTTCTCTTGGCGTCTCTAGTCAGCTTAGGTCACGGTTTTTAGGAAGAAAAGGGGTGAAAGTAGAGTTGAATTCTTGTGTTTCTTCCTATTGGTACTCACGGTCAAGAGAGGTGGAAGGAGATTATGTAACTAAACTAGGTTCTGTTTTAACAAGATAGCTTTTCAGTCTATAATTCTGCACATACAGCGCTTGAGATGATGGAATAGAGGTGGAATGGCTGATTTAAAAGCAATCAAAGTCAGAAAAATAGCTTAGGTTCTTTCTCTCTTTTGAGCGCACAAAAGGCATTTATGCCCAATAAGAAGACATGCAAGCTGACTTCTATTTGCTTATTGGATGCATGTTGAAAAGCTAGTGGGGCTGACTTGTGTTATTCAATAAGAAACTCAATTAGAATTTCTCTTTACCCTATGCGCTCATGTGAGGCTGAATGGAGTGGATAAGGGTTGCCATGTGTTTGGTTCTCAACCAATGAAGGACTTCCTTGTAAGACCTCAAGATAAGATGAGGATAGATAGAGATTGGGCTGAACCTTAATTCCTCCTTAAGGCCCTAGGCCTTCGACCATGACAAGAGAGGGGGACCAAAATAAACAAGCCCAATGGTGTTACTAACTTATGTACTAACCCACAAAATTATAAGTTCTCATATAGCCTAAGTGACATTATGCCTTCTTTTTATATGTTGCAATTAATTTATTCCTATACCTTTTAACTAAAGTTTTACATGCCTAAAATAAATACTCACCATAATTGTAATTCAATTAATTCCCTAAATTAAATTAATTCCATTCTAGGGAAAGTAGCTATATAATTTGCAAACAAGGCATGTATTAACATATAATTCGGATTTCACACATGCTTCCATATTCCTCACAACAGTTTATATATTTTTCCTAATTATGTGGGATGTTACAAGCATATTAGTTTATAAAAATGCAAAAAAACTCCATCTTATCTATTAGGTTCTGAATACATTGAACGTTTTAGTTTCTAAGAAAGACTACTACAACTGAAATTTGTAAAGCTTAGAGACTATAATGATATTTTTGCATTTTCAGGGAGTAATGATATATCATTAAAAATTTTCATAAATGAATTTGAGAGTTGAATCAATTTGTGTACCTAATCATAGTATGTGTTATGTTTGAGCTTCTATGGAGTGGTCTGTGTTGGGTTTAAACTTTATTTAATTAAAGAAAATAGAAAATGAAGAGTTTTGTGATAAAGGGGTGTGTCTCTTAGGAATTTGTTAGTGGACATTAATGAGTTTAAAGTTTCTAAGAAGTAGTCATTATTATGTTTAGATTTCCTAAGCTGGTCATTAGTATTCTTAACTATTTGCTATTATTTATAAATAGCTCATTGTAACTCTTGTAATGTGGCTTGGCTGAATCAGTAATATAATAAAGAGGTATATTCAGAGACTTGTTTGTGCGTTTGAGTGTTTGAGAGAAACACCATTATAGGACCTGTGAATTACAAATTGGTATCAGAGCTATGGAGAGTGTGACCATTTCCAGTATGCCATTGCCCCGCCTGACAAAGGCGAATTATGTGAATTGGAGCATTCAGATGAAGGCGTTGCTCGGATCCCAAGATACTTGGGATGTTATTCATGACGATTTTGTTGAACCTGCAACTACTGCAAGATACTCAGCAGCTCAAACCAAGGCGTTGAAAGATACGCGTGCGAAGGACAAGGCGACCTTATACATGTTATTCCGAGCTGTAGATGAGTCCAGATTTGAGAAGATTGCAAGTGCGACGACGTCAAAGGAAGCGTGGGACATCTTGGAGAATGTCTATAAAGGAGCTAACCGAGTTAAGCAGGTCCGACTTCAGACTCTGCGTGGCGAGTTGGAAGGAATGAAGATGAAAGATTCAGAGGGTGTATCCGAGTTCATCACCCGCGTTCAAGCCGTGGTGAATCAGTTAACGCAGAATGGTGAGAAATTATCTGAGACTAGAGTTGTTGAAAAGATTCTCAGGTCGCTGACAGACGACTTCAAAAACGTGGTATGTGCAATTGAGGAGTCTAAGGACTTGGCTACGCTCTCTGTTGAAGAGCTAGCGGGTTCTCTTGAGGCGCATGAACAGCGCAAGAAAAAGAAGAAGGAAGAGACACTGGAGCAAGCACTCCAGTCAAAAGCAAATATCAAGGAAGAGAAGGCGCTGTATTCTCAGAACATCCGAGGTAGAGGTCGTGGCCGAGCTGGACGTGGAAATGGCCGAGGTGGTCGTGGCCGAGGTCATGAGGTGAGAAATGAAGAAAGAACTGAGCCGAGTCAGCAAAACTGGAGAGGTAGAGGACGTGGCCGAGGTGGAAGAGGCCGGTGGTTGAATCAAAATAATGTAGAATGTCATAAGTGTGGGAAGTTTGGTCACTACGCAAGAGATTGCAACTCGGACAGGTGCTACAACTGTGGCCAAGTTGGGCATTTCGCGAAGGATTGCCGAGATGAAAAGAGAGTTGACGGGACGTCAAACTTTGCTGCAGAAGGAGAGATAAGAGATGAAGGAGTTTTGATGTTGGCACATGGTGAAACGAGTTCGAAGAGTGAGACAGAGTGGTACTTGGATACTAGTGCCAGTAATCACATGTGTGGTTACAAACATCTGTTCAAGGAGTTGAAAACGGTGGAAGCCGGACATATCTCTTTTGGAGACGTGTCCAAAATTGATGTAAAAGGTCGAGGTACGATCTGTTTCTTGCAAAAGGATGGATGAGTTGGTACAATTCAGGACGTGTATTATGTGCCTGAGCTCAAAAGCAATATTCTGAGCATTGGACAGTTAATGGAAAAGGGCTACTCGGTTCTAATGACAGACCGAGTTCTACTATTGAAAGACAAACAAGGGCGTCTGATAGCCCGAGTTCAGATGGAGAAAAACAGAATGTACAAGTTGAGTTTGAGAAGCATGGAGGTCGACTGTCTGCAAGCCGGGGTAGAAGATAAGATGGATTTGTGGCATCGACGGTTTGGACACCTTCACTATAGTGGTCTGACCGAGATGATGAAGAAAAACATGGTTGTGGGACTACCAAAGATTAACTCTGAAAGAAAATTTTGTGAGGATTGCGTATTAGGAAAACATGCGAGGAGCCCGTTCCAAAGGATGGCGAGATACCGAGCTAGGCAGCCTCTGGAGTTGATCCATGCCGACCTGTGTTGACCCATTACTCCGGGGTCTTTCAGTGGTAAGAAGTATTTTGTAACCTTTATTGATGATTTCAGTCGAAAGACTTGGGTGTATTTTTTGAAGGAAAAATCTGAGGTGCTAGAGGCATTTAGGAGTTTTAAAGTAATGATAAAGAATGGTACTGGGAGGTACATCAAATCGGTCCGTTCAGACCGAGGTGGGGAGTACGTGTCAACAGCTTTCAAGAATTATTGTGAAGAACATGGGATAAGGCGGTTCCTGACCGCACCGTACTCGCCCCGGCAAAATTGAGTAGCTGAGAGGAAGAACCGGACTATCCTGGATATGGTCCGATCTATGTTGAAAATGAAGAACATGCTGAAAGAGTTATGGGGAGAGGCCGTACAATGTGCAGTGTACGTGCAGAACCGATGTCCGAACTCAAGTGTGAATGATAAAACTCCACAAGAAGCATGGAGCGGTCTAAAGACATCAGTGGCTCATTTCAAGATTTTAGGTAGTATTGCATATGCACACATACCGAATCAGTTGAGAACGAAACTTGAAGATAAAAGTAAGAAGTATGTATTCATTGGTTATGATGAGAAGACAAAGGGGTACAAGTTGTTGGATCCCGTCAATAAAAAGGTGTTGATAAGCCGAGATGTGAAGGTGAATGAAGAAGATGCTTGGGACTGGGGTTGTCCATCCAGGGTGAATGTTGAACCCGGGAAAATGACAATTGAGGTTGGACAACCTTCGTCCCATATCCCAGCTAATCATGAAATCTCTGATGATGAAGAGCAGAGACAACCGAGAATGAGGAGCTTGCAAGACTTGTATGACTCAACTAACGAAGCACACTTGGTATGTTTGTTGACAGATTCTGAAGAAGTGAGTTTTGAAGAAGCAATCCGAGATGAGAAATGGCAATCAGCCATGGAGGAGGAGATTAATGCAATAGAAAAGAATAAGACGTGGGAGTTTGCCGAGCTGCTCGGGCCATTGGTGTGAAATGGGTGTACAAGAAGAAAATGAACGCTAAGGGAGAGATCGAAAGATACAAAGCCCGGCTAGTGGCGAAAGGGTATAGGCAGAAGGCCGGCATTGATTATGACGAGGTGTTCGCACCCGTAGCAAGAATGGAGACAATCAGGCTGTTGATCTCTCAAGCAGCCCAATTCGGATGGCCGATCTATCAGATGGATGTGAAGTCGGCATTCTTAAATGAAGTACTCGAAGAAGAGGTGTATCTGGAACAACCTCCGGGATTCATGAAAGCCGGACAAGAAAGAAAAGTGTTAAGATTAAAGAAAGCCTTATATGGTTTGAAGTAGGCCCCAAGAGCCTGGAACACGAGGATTGATAATTATTTCAAGAAGGATGGACTTGAACAATGTCCATATGAACATGCACTCTATGTAAAGAAGAAAGGAGGTAAAATTCTACTTGTTGCTCTATATGTTGATGATCTGATTTTCTTGGGTAATGATGAAGGAATGATTCAAGATTTTAAGAAGAAAATGACGAAGGAGTTCGAGATGACGGATCTCGGTCTGATGAGATATTTTCTTGGTTTGGAGGTTAGACAAGATGAATCCGGGATCTTCGTCTCTCAGGAAGCCTATGCAAAAGGAATTTTAGAGAAGTTTAAAATGAGTGACTGCAACCCGGTTTCAACCCCCATGGAACCCGACGTTAAACTTTCAAGATATGATGGAGGAGAAAAGGTAGATTCGAGTATTTATCGGAGTCTAGTTGGAAGTCTGAGGTACTTGACGTGTACGCTGAGTGTTGGAATAATAAGCCGATTTATGGAAGAGCCGAGCTATACTCATTGGAAGGCGGCAAAGAGAATTCTAAGATATGTGAAGGGAACAATCTCACAAGGACTTCATTACTCGAAGTCGGACAAATACAAGTTGATGGGTTATTCAGATAGTGATTGGTGCGGAGATGTTGATGATAGGAAGAGCACGGCTGGCTATGTGTTCTTCATGGGAAACACAGCGTTTACTTGGGTGTCGAAGAAGGAACCCATTGTGACCCTGTCTACATGTGAAGCCGAGTACGTTGCGGCATCTTGGTGTGTTTGCCATGCAATATGGCTTAGGAATTTACTAAGCAAGCTGGAGCAAGAGCAAGTCGGCCCAACCGAGATTCGAGTTGACAACAGATCAGCGATCGAGTTAGCAAAGAACCTGGTCAACCATGAGAGAAGTAAGAATATTGATGTCAGGTTTCATTTCATCCGAGATCAAGTCAGAGAAGGAAAGGTGGAGCTCATTCATGTTGCAAGCCGAGATCAAGTTGGAGATATTTTCACAAAACCCCTGCCGACATTGTTGCTTGAGAATTGCAAGAAGAAGATGGGAATGAATAAAGTTTAAGGGGGAGTTTTGTTGGGTTTAAACTTTATTTAATTAAAAAAATAGAAAATGAAGAGTTTTGTGATAAAGGGGTGTGTCTCTTAGGAATTTGTTAGTGGACATTAATGAGTTTAAAGTTTCTAAGAAGTAGTCATTATTATGTTTAGATTTCCTAAGTTGGTCATTAGTATTCTTAACTATTTGCTATTATTTATAAATAGCTCATTGTAACTCTTGTAATGTGGCTTGGCTGAATCAGTAATATAATAAAGAGGTATATTCATAGACTTGTTTGTGCGTTTGAGTGTTTGAGAGAAACACCATTATAGGACCTGTGAATTACAATCTGATGGTAGTGGCGACTGGATGCTCCTTCGTATGCTCCGATGAGACAAAAAGGGTTGTATATCTACAAGGCACTTTAACGTTCAAGCCAATATTAATATCAGCCATAATCATAATGTATAATGAATGAGAGTAAACACCCCTTTATATTTGGTACTGTCAAGAGTACCTAAAGATTTGAAGATTTGAAAATTTTACCTAAAACTTAATGGGCTTAAGCTAAATAATATATCCAGAGTTTACTTAAATGTTAAACTTTTTAACTAATATTCTAATTAGTTAATTTTTTTTTATATAATTAGATGATAATGTAAATATTTTTTTTCCAAATAATTTTACATCGACGAACATTAAATCCATATTTACTAGTCATTATTGTTGTATGGATGGAGATAGCTCATTTTCTTTGCGTTATTAGTCTTTTTTACCCATAACGCTACTGCAATCCTATTGCACGTAATTATGTTGCAAAGCTATTTATTCTTATTTATGGAAGAACTTACCAAGATTTTCTTCCTCTCCCACCTTATATTTTCAATACAAAGGTCCCACTTGCTATTGATACTCTTTTTTCTTGTCTTGTTAATATAAAGTTCAGGGAGAGAAAAAGACATTCCAATCCAATGCCAATAAGCATGCCACAAATCTTAATTTATAGGTTATATTAATACTTACGTACTATTTATTACAAATAAGCTGGAACTTCTTGTTAAAGGTGCTTTAAATGAACAAGTTGAATCTGAAGCCAAAATGGTCATGTAAGCTGGAAACCTATGAGTTTCGAGCTACATCATGGTAGACTATGTTGTATCAAGATCGAGATACGAGACACGATATGATGTTATGACACATTAATTTAAAAAAATATTAAATTTTGACATGTTAGGACATATTTAAGTATTAAATAATATTTTTGATTTATGTAATGTAAATTTTATTTAATATTTAATAATTTAACAAAAAATAAAACTAAACTTATAATATCCATCAATTTTATAAAGAATCATAAAATATCACAAATATTTATATTAAACTC
Organism: Gastrolobium bilobum; assembly: GCF_033153095.1. Taxonomy (NCBI): domain Eukaryota; kingdom Viridiplantae; phylum Streptophyta; class Magnoliopsida; order Fabales; family Fabaceae; genus Gastrolobium; species Gastrolobium bilobum. The sequence continues at coordinate 59,521 of NW_026896591.1, forward strand.
AATAAAATAATAATCATAACCCAATAAATTTAATAATTAAAACAAAAAATGCAACAAAACCTTTTGAACTCATTTTTAAGTCTCAGAAAAGTGTGTTGAAATGTTAAAAAATATTGAAAAATGTCAGATACTACACGTTAAATTTTTGGAAGTGTCTATAGATCATAAATAATAATAGATGGTAGAATGAAAGAGTGCAAGGAGTTTTGAATACACAATGAAAACGACCCCTTCGAGCAGAACATAACTCAAAATTTGGTGAAGTGTTCCCTGACATCATTATTATGCATGTCAACAAAATAATTCAAAACACTTTACTTTTCTTTAAAGTAGGCAAAGTCAAATAGCTAACAAACAAAGCAATGTGCTTCCGTTATACAATAATTACAGATAAAACTTAAAAAGAATGACACTGTACTGTAGTGTTGTTTCCAGCAAAAAGCGTGAGTGAACAGTGAAGTAAACTAAAGAGAAATAACAGAACCATGGGACCCGCCAGAGAGTTTGAGTTTAAAGCATAAGGCATGACAACACAACACACAGAGTATCCAAGTTCAAAACACTCCAACTGAAAACGTTAACACTTCAAATACAAACTAACTGAGGGACCAAGCCAGCATTCTCTTTCCCTTCTTTCTTTTTCCTTTCAAAAAGCAAAGTTATCATCTTTTTTTGCCTATTCTCTCTCTCTCTCTCTCTCTCTCTCTCTCTCTCTCTCTCTCTCTCTCTCTTGTTGGATAACCAAATTGGAGCAACCCATTTGCATCTGGTTCGAGAATCCCAAGCTCAACTACCCATTATTTGTCATCTCATGATCTGTAAGTTCAAACTCTTTTATTTTTATTTTTATGCTGTTAGCTTTCCCATGGTAGCCTCAAATAGAAAAGAAAGGAAGAAAAAAAGTGTTAAAAGCTGGAAAATTAGGGTTTAGTTTTATTGTTAAAAGATTTAAAATTTTGCTTTGATTTCAATTAGCTTAAGGGGCAGATTGGACTAGTGGTACCTCAATTTATTAGTTTCTGATTTTTCTGTATGTTTTTGGTTATTATTTTCTTCTGTTCATGCATATCTGTGAGTGAATGTTCCTTTTTCTTTTGGTATATTTGCAGAATTCATTGAACTGCTATAACTGAACTTAATTTGCTATATTATTGTTTTGCTAAAGATTGCATTTTTGTTATTGACAGAGGTAATAGCTCGCGAAAATGACAAGGGTTACCCGTGATTTTGGTGATACTATGCAGAAAGAGGCAGTGCCAGCAGTATCTGCTGATGTGATATTTGCTTCTCTTCGATTTCCTAATTACAAACTTGGAGTTAACAATCAGATCATGGAGACAAAGGATGACCCAAAAGTTCTATCTATGAAGGAGGTTGTTGCACGTGAGACTGCACAGCTGTTGGAACAGCAGAAACGTCTATCTGTTCGCGACCTTGCCAGTAAATTTGAGAAGGGTTTGGCTGCTGCTGCTAAGTTGTCTGAAGAGGTCACACTTTTTCTATTTAAAGTTTGACAATTTTTTTATACCAATTTGATGCTTACATTTTGGAGGGTATTTCAACTTCAGATTTTTTATCATGTAATGTTTTTTTTTTTTTAATGTTTTCAGTCGAAATTATCGGTGATCTTAATTTCCAAAGTAATTCATGTCTTCATTTTAAATTAGTTTGTTGTTTGGTGGTAAATTTCAGGCTAGACTTAGGGAAGCAGCTTCGCTGGAAAAACATGTTCTTTTGAAGAAGCTTAGAGATGCACTAGAATCCTTAAAAGGGCGAGTGGCAGGAAGAAACAAGGATGACGTACAGGAAGCTATTGCTATGGTTAGTTCCTTTTTTATAGGAAAATATGTGCTTCGTTTCTATCTATACCCAATAAACATATTTTCATATTTATCTTGTCATGTGTTTAAGGTAATGGATAGTGGGTGTTGGGTAATGAATCCGTTTATGAATTGTTTTAGCGTGAGAAGATAAGTTAGTTATTTGTCTGGATGTATGACCATAAATTTGTACTTGGGATAGTTGAGGATACATAGTTCTCCTTCATAGTCTTTCCTAAAGTTCCTTGTTTCTGCACGAACATTTAAGTGTTTCTTCTCTATTGTCAATCTTCTTTACAAGGTTGAGTGCCCTTTAAACTCATGGCTTTTGTTTGATAAGTGGTAGCACCTAATATACTATTAGAGAGATATATAAAACCATTAATATAACCTCACCCAACGCCTTAAGGTTTTGGGTTGAATTGCTTCTTTACATGGTATTAGAGCCTCATGTCCAGAGTTCGATCCTCATCTCCTCCCACTTTCTCTTGTGGAATTTCTTAACATAGGTAGGTGGGTCTGTGTATCATCCACCCTTCAAGCCCAGTGAGTTCTCATGTGAGGGGGCGTGTTAGAGATATATAAAACCATTAATGTAACCTCACCCAACGCCTTAAGGTTTTGGGTTGAATTGGTTCTTTACATATACTAATGGCATGTTGCTGGACGCCTAGCAAGTGAATCATGAATTTTTGTTAGCATTGCTTGGTTGCATCAAATATTTCTAGTAGATTATTTGAAGTTTTAGCGTGCATCAGGTTAGCCCATTAAGAACTGCCAATTCATTTTAGGGTCTTGGGAATCTCGAGCGCAAAAAATTTGCCATGATGTGGTGTAGTTGTTGAATAAGGAATGAATAATAATTCCTGCATAATATACATTTGCTAATTGGATAGTTTATTTTTTGGGTGTCATTAAAATATTCTTCTTTTGGCGTTTATATGTTTCTAAAGGAGTTACATCAATAAATATCCAACGTGATTGCCGAGCACTTGTATGTTGATGTCATTCTTTTTCTATAAAGATAGGTCAGAATAAACATATAGGCACTCAGGGGAAAAGAAAGAGGGTGGGATCATGGTAGGGATGGATGGGGAGAATGAATGGAAAGGCTTTGAGAATAAACTATGAGATAGTTTTCTTAAAATATGTATTATCTTAAGTTTTCTCATTTATATAATAATAGATTCATTACACCACCTCTCCAGCGCAAAAATTACAATATTCTATAGAATAGTTATTCTTGCACCAGTTTATTTGTGCTTGTACTATCTTTTGAAGAAATGAACTGTAACTTACGTAGTGAATTCTGCAGGTTGAATCTCTAGCAGTTCAGTTGACTCAAAGGGAAGGGGAACTAATACAAGAGAAGGCTGAGGTGAAGAAGCTAACAAATTTTCTTAAGCAGGTGAGGTTAACTTTTTTGACCGTTTTTTGGTGATAGAAGCAGAAATTTCATGAGAAATAGAAAAAGGATTACAAAGAAGAAGAATATTATATTCTCGCTAAACTCAGCAGCGAATAAAAAGCAGAACATGACTAACATTAAAATTAATATAAAAGAGCTCTCCAATCCCTCTCCGTGTCTGCTAAAGAAATACCCTGAAATAAACTCTGCTGAACATCCCATAAAAAATTTAAGCACACAAAATTCCTTAAAACTTGGAAACACGTTGCTTCAATCAAAGATATCAAAGGGCAACATAATCTTCACACTGCCATGAATTGAGCAGCATATTATTTCTTTGAGCCCAAGAATGACTGGAATATCACAGGAACAATCAGAGAGTATTTGCAATCTCAATAATCAACACATAGAAAATTTGTAATGATTGCATATAACGATGCATACACAATGAACAAAACGTTGCATGCTGCAACTTTGTCTCTCTATTGGTCTATTATTAGGCTATCTAATATGTCAAGGGAACGAACCCTCTAGGAAGTCTTTACATTATTTTATCAGCATTATTATGGAATGATTGGAAACGTGACCTGTCCTTCCAATGGGCTGTGGTTCTGTTCATTCTACTAATTGTTGTCCTTGAGGACATATATATATTTCTAATATAACTTCTAAAACAATAAAAGGTGGCTTTAACCATAGAAGTACATTGTCAAGAACCTCCTATTTTACTTTTGTCATTTAATTTCTTTAATTTCTCTCTCTCTCTCTTATTTTTTTATTTTTTATTTTTTTACAACAGATAACTAACAATATTAGTTCCTATCTATGAAATAGATTTGCCTTTCAGTTTATATCTTCTATAATTGGTTGTTGGCTGCATAAAGAAGTTTTCTTTTCCAATGTTGAGAGTTTAGATTCATTTGTAGGCTTCTGCAGATGCTAAGAAGCTTGTAGATGAGGAAAGAGCCTTTGCTCGCTCTGAAATAGATAATGCCAGAGCAGCAGTTCAGAGAGTGGAGGAGGCTCTTCAGGAGCATGAGAGAATGTCTCGAGCTTCAGGGAAGCAGGTTCCTCCTATTTGCCTGATATTTATAGGGCTTGTTATTTTCAATTATTTTTCTTTCTAATTCCTACACATTTTTTTAAAATATAATCCAATTTATGAAATATGAAATTATGAGTGAATATAACTTTTTCCTGTTTGCTTTTGTCTACTTGTATTGAGGTAGGTCCATGGTGGATATTTCCAACTAGTCACTTAAGCTTTAATGAATATTCAGTTGCTCTGTGTGTTGAAATTTATCCATTGGGAGAGTGGTTCTTATAGACCACTTGCTTCTTGGTTTGGAGGGTGGTTGCCATGCCAGATTTTGGGTGGTTGTCTTAGTGTGGATATTCCTTTTTGGAGGCATTTCCTTGCCTATATCATTCGTCTTCTTTACACTATGCACCATAAAGAATATATTACTTTATTCGGGGTTCTAAATCTTTCTTTCAATTTCCACTTTAGAAGGGGCCTGAATAATTGGGGGAATAATGAGATTCAATCCCTTTTGCTTTTGCCTGAATTAGTCACGATTATTCCAATCAAGTAATTGATTCTTCTGGAGTGTTTTCTTAAGTCCTATTTTCAGTTTCTTAAACATTCTCTTATTTCTCCTAACATAGATAAGTTTCTTGTTAACAACCACGTTTGGAAATCTAAAACTCCATGTCTGTCTTGCTCTTGTCCTTTGTCTGGACCGCTGTACTGAATCAGGAGGATTAATACTCCATCAGTAGCCCTTTATTTCTATATTGTATTAGTGCGGTACCTACCCTCCTTTGGAATAAGATGTTTGGTATTCTGAATGAATCTTGGGTGTGCCCCTTCACTTAACACTTAGGAGCAATTTGTCTTGTTTCTTTTTAAAGGTTTGCGGACAAAACAGGATGCCAGAATTTTGTGGCATTATGCAGTTTTTATGTTCTTTTCTTTGGTGTATCCGTTTGAAAAAGAAAGCCTGAATTTTTAAGGGCCAATTATAGGATAGGGTTGTCCTCAAAGAAGCACGGACACTCCAAAAAACAGGGAGTATCGTGTCCGACACGCCCCGACACGTTCCAAAACTGTGTCCGACACGCGGTCAACATTCCCGACACGTTGATCATTTCGACACACGAATTTGACTGTGTCCGACAACATTCTGACACGCTCTGACACTGTCAAATGGCATTTCGTAAAAATATTATATTTTTTTAAAAAAATTATTTTTTTATAAAATTAAAATATATTAATAAAGCTTTCACCTGATCATATCAATTTTTTTTTTTTTTGCCTTTTTTTCCCTTTAAGTAGATAAGAGATCATCTGAGCATCATCGTTGTCATTCCTGTTACGCTCTTGCTGTGTCTTCTCTCTGATCTCTCTCTCTAATCTGATTTGATCTCTCTTTCTCTCTCTCTCTCTGATATTATCTCTCTCATCCCAGTTCCTTTTTTTTTATTAAAGCTTCCACCTTTATAACGTGTTGATGAGTATTATTAATTTAGTTTCATTTTTTTGTTAAATTATTGAATATTAAATGAAATATACGCTATATAAATTAAAAATATTATTTAATTTTAAAACGTGTCCTAACGTGTTGAAATCCATATTATTCTAGGATTGACATGTCGGAGTATCGTGTCGATTTTTTGTCACGTGTCGCGTGTCGTATTGGTGCTACATAGGTTGTGCTTATCGCTTCTCTTCGGTGCCATGCTCATGACTTTTAAAGGTGTTTACATTTCTGATATGTGGAGAGAGTGGGCAGCCTTGATGCATTCTTGATTCTTTTCCCTTTTTTTAATAAATGTTCCCCTTGTTGTACTTTACTCATTTTCTCTCTAATAAAACTTATTTATGAGAAATTACAAAATAAGAAAGATTCTTCAATAATCAAAATATTGGTTGCTTGCATAGGAAGTGTAACTGTTGATATTTCAGTGCTGTATCAGCTAAGTAATTTTCATTTTAACAAAATTTAGTTCTATGGGGACTTTAGGACCTGGAGCAATTAATGAAGGAGGTTCAAGAGGCTCGGAGAATCAAAATGCTGCATCAGCCAAGCAAGGTATATATTGTACCTTTGTTCCTATTTCATCTCTCATGGTGGATTAAACTTCTTTAACCAAATACATAAAAAAAGGATAAATGAATCCTGAACCAGAGCATTTCTGGGAATATATTATGAGTATGGTTGCAGTATTTTTTGTTTAAATTATTGATAATATTTGATATTGTTCTCGTATATTGAAATAGCTTTCTTCTGCTATTTTCGTTGCCTCATATCATATTTCCATGATATTAACATTTTTTTATTGCTATTTTGAGGAAATGAATACATTGGTTGCTGATTGATTTTTAGGTTATGGATATGGAATATGAGCTTCGAGCATTGAGGGCTCAACTTGAAGAGAAGTCTAGACATTATCTTCGACTACAAAAGGAGGTATGTCTATCATATGCCATTTTGAAGAGTTGATGATCTGAATAGTGTCTTTGACCGGTTTTATGAAATACTCATAGCTTTTATGTACAAGACTTTAGGCAGCTGTTGGGTTTATTCAGCAGTATGTTGATTCTTATTGGTTAACTTCACTATGTTTTTTAGTTTGGTTTTTTGTAGGGTGGTTGAGAAAACTTTGCTCATAACAAGTTTTAGCAGTACGCTGTGTGTGTCTGTCTATTTTATATATATATATATATAAATTGAATTGTATAATATAGAATTGTTGTAATAGCTGTACAAGAGTTTTCTATTTAAAGAGACTAAGAGATCTAATGGGCTAAGCTCAAATACACTTCTAGAGTATTCTAGCTAATACAAATAATAAATAAATAATTCTAATATTTACAACACTCCCCCTCAAGCTGAGGAATGAATATTTATCATTCCCAGCTTGCTAGTAAGCTCTTGAAACCTATTATTAGGAAGACCTTTGTCAAGACATCAGCCAATTAACGACCAGAAGGAATATATAGAGTAGTGATCAGTCCATTATCTAGTTTCTCTTTGATGAAGTGGCGATCAATCTCAATGTTTGGTTCGATCGCGTTGGACTGGATTATGGGCTATACAGATAGCTGACTTGTTATCACAGAGTAACTTTATAGATCCTCCATATCTCACCTTGATATCATCGAGAATGATTTTCAACCACAGTAACTCACAGATGCCTTGAGCCATGACCCAAAATTCTGCTTCTGCACTTGATCTAGCAACTACATTTTTCTTTTTACTTCTCCATGCTATTTGATTTCCACAGAGAAACATATAATAGCCCGAAGTGGACCGTCGATCAGTCACAGATCCAGCATAATCGGCGTCTATATAAAATTCTAAAGATAGGTTTCCTCCTATTTGGAATAATAGTCTTCTGCCTGGTGTGCCTTGCAAGTATTGGAGAATCCTGTCCACAGCTCGCAGATGTTTGTCCAGTGGGTCTTGCATGAATTGTCTAACAATACTAACTGCATAAGCTAGATCTGGTCTAGTATGAGCTAGATATATCAATCTTCCAATTATTCGTTGATACTATCCTTTGTCAACTGGAGGACTCTCATTTTCACTTCCTAGTCTGTGATTTTGCTCAATCGGAGTACTGGAAGGTTTACACCCAAGTTTTTTGCTTCTTTAAGGGAGTCAAGAACATACTTCCGTTGACAAATAAAAATGCCTTGTTTTGAATGAGCAACTTCTATCCCAAGAAAGTATCTCAGGTTTCCAAGATCAACTTCAAATTCAGCAGTAAGTCTTTTTTCCAGAGCACAGTTCTCACATATATCATCCCCTGTTATAATCATATCATCAACATAAACTAGAAGGATAGTGGTCTTACTTTCCTGAGAATGTTTAAAGAAGAGTGTATGATCTCCTTGACTTTGCTTGTATCCCAATGAAAGCATAACTTTGGTAAATCTTCCAAACCAAGCACGTGGGCATTGCCTCAAGCCATACAATGTTTTTTTCAATCTGCAAACTTTATTATCTCCATTTGTAGAGTTAAATCCTGGTGAGATCTCCATGTAAACCTCTTCTTCTAATTTGCCATTGAGGAAGGCATTTTTCACATCAAATTGTTTCCAACCCCAATCCAAATGAGCAGCAAGAGACAATAAACCTCTTACAGTGTTCATTTTGGCCACTGGAGCAAATGTTTCTTCGTAATCAATACCATAGGTCTGTGTGTATCCCTTGGTTACCATTCGAGCTTTATACCTCTCAAGAGTCCCATCAGAATTATACTTCGGAGTATACACCCATCTGCATCCTACTGCCCTTTTTCCATTTGGCTTGTCAACAATTTCCAATGTATTATTCTTCTCCAAAGCATTCATCTCGTCATGCATGGCTTGAACGCAATTATCATCCTTTAATGCTTCATGTACTAATTTCAGGATTGAAATGGAAGTGCTGTAATAAAAAATCTATGCTGCATAGAGAGATTCTTAGAGGAGACAAAATGAGATTCTTAGGTACAAGACCTTTTCCCTTTCCTTACAGCAATGGGTAAGTCATCAGAATTAATATCATGCTCAGGAATAAAAGAAGTAGTGTATTCAGTACTTACCAGTGGTTCAGGCGATTGCAGTTGTTGGTGAGGCAATGTTGGTTGTTTCTTCTTTTGGTACAATAGTTCGGGTGTTCCAGCTTTGCATACTTTCTGTCTATCAATAGGAGGCATGTCACACGTGGAATTAGATGAATTTTCAGCTTCAGCAACTAAGTCTTCCTTCTCATTGTCATGTAGTGTAACTACTGGGGTAGGAGACTCAGACTCGAAGAAAATGGATGAAGCTTCTATACTATTCTCCCCTTGAAGCTGAGGGTGTAGAAAGTAAGACTCAGACATAGAGACAAAGAATCTACGACTTGGAGGATGGTAACATTTGTATCCTTTCTTGTTGGGAGTATAACCAAGGAAGACACACTTAAGGGCTCTAGGCTCTAATTTACTCCGATGTTGTTTATGGATATGGACGAAGCTAACACATCCAAAGACACGAGACTGAAGATTCTGCATAATTGGAACAAAAACAAAAAAAGAGGTCATGAGATCAACATGACTTACATGACCAAGGACTTTGGAAGGCAAACGATTGATCAAATAGGCTACAGTTAATACAACTTCTCCCCGGTAAGAGTTGGGTACAGGTGTCTGAAATAATAATGCTCTGGTTACTTCAAGCAAATGTTGATTTTTTCTTTCAGCAACCCCATTATATTGAAGAGTATCCACACATATGAGTTCATGAACCATTTACTTTGTCTTTAATAAACTGGGAAAAACGTTGATTAACATATTCTGTACCATTATCTGATCTCAATTGTTTGATACTTTTACCAAACTAGGTTTAAATCATATAATAAAACTGGATAAACAACTGTGTTACTTCTGCCTTATCTTTCATCAAGAAGATCCATGTTATTTGAGTATAATTATGATATTAAGCGCAGTTACAATCACAACAATTCATTTATAAAAATGCGAGTAAACTTTTTCCGTTTATTACGTGAGCATTTAAAACAATAAAAAGCGTAATAAATAAAAGCTGTGACCGTAACTGTAAACTCTTTGCGGAATAATTATTTAAACTACCTATACATCATATTTTACTTCTCTCAATTCACTAAGGGGTTCCCATAAATCCTCTTAGCTAAAATCTCACTTTTACGTTTTCTACCTATCCGAACATGGTTCGGTCTTTTAATTACTGCGGACAAACCACATTCTACAAGCCTCCCATCTTTTAGTATGTTATTCTAGACTTACTTACCTTTCTAGGAAGCTATCACACGAGCCATAAAGTGCTCGTTTGCTCTGGATATTGCTGTTTGAAGTTGGACAAGCAAATCTGCCAGCCAACATCAAAACGGCTCAAAACAGCCTTCACTCAATCAATTATTTTGAAAAATCCACTCAACCAATTGCTCTCAAATTTTATACAACAAACTAGACACCTCAAGCTTCAATTTGACTTATCATACACCTAATTTGACCAAGAAACAAAGCTGGAATAAATTTTCCAAACTCGCTCCAGATCAGCCCCATGTGCAGGGGCCATATGAGTAGTCCGTGCTCACTGCCTTCTACAGGCCGACGCCCAACCCAGAAAAATCCCAAATTTTACCACAATGTAGAGGACATCTCAAGCTTCAAAACGGCATATGGAACGTCCCTATCGGACCTCTGTGGAGGGAGATATGCTCTCCCAAAGTTCGCCTAAATTTTGTCAATTTCTAGAAAATTCACCAGAGTTTCCTTTGTTTTTCTGATAAATCCCAAATTTACAAAAGTGCTCTCAACCTCAATGTGTACCTAATAATCATTGGGTGGCACACAAGGACCAGCAATGCCTTGGTGCTCTTGCAACCCTTCACAGTTTATATCCAATTTAATCAATATACACCATTCATGCTTACTTTCTCAATTTAATTTATTTCAATCACAAAGTTCCATTTGCGTGCATCATTTGAATCATAAAGTATCATTCACATCCTAGAATAGGCCTATTTTATATCAATGATATAAAATACGAATATGTAAAGGTCTACGCAAAAAAGGTAGTGTAATAAAGCATCAATATATAAATTAAATATGAATTCATCTATATATAGATGAATTTTTCCCTAGAACAAATAAATCTAGAGTCCCGGGTCAATATAAAAACTGAGAAGGTTGATTCCAGAAAAATTAAAGTCTTATTGAAATAAAAACTTTTAAATTTAAATAGACTCTTACATCAATTCTCCATATTACAATTTACAACTTCAAGTAGACATATTACAATTTTCCTTCAAATATACAAAATAAATACTCCAAAATAAACATGATAAATCAAGACTAAACTTAGACAAAATACATCATGAACAAAATGATATCATAATCCTAATCATATGCATTGTTCATGACCTAAGTCTAGCCTAGGCCCACTGGCCAACAAAATGCAAAAAAGGTAGTCCTACGTCCAAATCATCTTACGGGCTTCTTGCCCGCCGCTCCAACACCACTGCTACCTTCTGAAATAAAGACCCCAAAGCGGGGTGAGATATACGAATATATTTCAATAATCCAGAGGTTCTGGAGAATACTCCGCCCAATGGCTCACTTCGATGCATATAAATAACATAATATAACATCTGAAAACGGGATAAAACAAGGGATTTAGTGAAGTAGGGAAGCATAGGGATACAAAATACGACGAAGCTAGAATGGTCAATGCCAAAACCACGCAATGTCCAGCCTATTGGCCTCGGCATATAAGCTTACGGGTTTCAAACTAAGGCGTGTTCCCAGAACATCAACCAAGACACCCTCCATCCATATCCACCCGATGCTTCCTAGTGTGCTCCTATCCGGATCACACACCACGACCGCAGGTCAACCGGAACTCCCTCACGGAGACCTATCTAGTGGAAGTCCGTAACGCCCGAAGGCAAACAGTATACTGGCCAGAGACACGGTACATCCTATGTACCACCACACATACAATATGCATGAACATGTTATCCTATATTATTTACATACACTTCGTACCAGTACCCTCATGCATGCATGGTGGAATACACAAGGGGATCAAACCCTAATACCAAGAGGTTACCTGTATAATCCTCTCCCACAGATCCAACGTAATATATTTCCCGAGCTAGTTACACAAACATAAATGCCTACACAGAGGACATTTCCAATTAATTTTCCATTCACCAACACATGCAAATCATCAAGTACATATGCATGGTTCCAAAAGACTTACCTCAATCCTTTTTGGTCCGGGACCAAGGGTAACTAACCGAGCTCACGGTTCAAGGTGCAAATCCGCGGGAGGCGACCTACATTGATCATATACGAATCATTAATATACGGTGAATCCACCAAAGTCACAAAATGACAATTTTTGCTCCCCCCACAAGTGAGGTTCGGCCAATCATGTGTTAAAACACAATTTATTTTTCTAATTTTTTTTTTCATTTTTCTTAAGCATCCTAAGGCTACCCCAATGCCATTTTAGGTGCCAATTTGCATTCAACATCATCACAACCTCATTTTTCTATTAATTTCACTCTAGGTTCAATTTCCAATTTCACACAACCAACCATTTTTCTTTTTGTTTCCAAAGCATCAATTCATCACACAACCCTTCTAATTACCATTTAACATCACAACGTACCAATCATACAATTCCACAACATCAAATTCCTCTTTTCCCCCTCTTTGGCCGAAATCTTCCTAGGCCTATATCAAGGATTATTCCATTCAATTCAACTATGTAATACATCCTAGCATCCTACCATTAACTCATATAAACATCCAACAATTTAATTACACAATCCTAACAACAATCCCAAACACAGTCATGGCATTTCATCCAAGTTTTTCCTAAGTTATCATCAATTTTCACCAATAAATTTTATGACATACAACACTCCAAAACATCATTCTAAGACATATTTATCTAATACACATTTTCCATTTGAGCTCTCTAACTACATCAATCACACAAAATGCCTCTAGGGTTCATAATTTAAATCAATCAATCCAACCAATAAAATGTGATGAAACTTACTCAATAGCTTGGCCTAGGACTCCTCCACATCATACTAAACCATTAGAGCATCAAACAATTCCATGAGAGCAAATCATCACACCTAGGTCGCGGGTTTGGGGGAGGGATTTCTCAAAATCTAGTGGGTTTCATGGCTCAAGGTTACGACCAATGTGTTTTGAGTGAGTTAGAGGAGAATGAAATTTCAAAGAAAATGGGGGTGGGGAGAGGGGAAGGCCGCGGGTTCTTGATGGAAGGGAGGAGAGAAGGTCATGATGAATAGTAATAGGGACATGTGGCTTAAGTGACTTAAGTGAGGTGGACCCCACCGCCACCTCACGCGATTTCAAACTAATTCGAATTTTCCTACGATTCCAATAAACGTCCAAAATTTCAAAACCTATTTAGAAACTCTAATTTTTAACATTAACCATTGTCCTTTAATTACCCTTGATCAGATGAATCCGGAGTTTTCCGGTCGTTCGGAGAAAATGCAGTTTTAAGCTGTTACACGCACCGTAGGCATGCTTCCCCAAACTTACTAATTTCCATCAATTTTCCTCAGAAATCATATTTCCTAGTCATATATACCATTTATAACTTATATCCAAACCTAGAGCTCAAAACTCATTCGGCACGTTTTACGGTGCAACTGTACTGCGATATTTTTACCCGGTAAAAACACTATTCACAGAATTTTCTGAAACTTGCCTAACCACTCAATTTTTTCGTTCTGAATCCATTTCCAGGGTTATGTTTATCATTTGAGACTTCTTACTCAATTTTACCTTCCTAGGGTTGCGTGTTTGATTAATTACTGTTTTACCCTTCCTTTGTATTTTGACCTGATTTTTAGGATTTTCACTAATCCTTCCCTCTAATCCATGTTTACTATATTAATATATAATTTAGAAATGCGAGGTGTTATAATAATCATCAATAAAAGAGACAAACCACTTAGCACCAGAAACATTAGGGACCTTGGAAGGCCCCCAAACATCAGAATGAATAATGGTAAAAGATTCAACACTTTTTATTTCACTAGAAGGAAAGGATACATAGTGATGTTTTGCAAACCGACAGACATCACAATTAAAAAACTCAACAAACTGTGACACAAACATAGACTTAAGTAAACTAAAAGGAGGTACTGAAGTAGATTGATGAGTCATCACAGTCTGATTCCTAGTACCTTTTGCAACAAAGTCTAGAACCAAATAATACAACCCACCCTGCTTCTTAGTAACTCCAATCGTCTTCCCCATGGTGAGATCCTGAAAAACACAATGAGTAGGGAAAAATGTTACAGTGCAATTCAAATATGTAGTAAGCTTATGAGTAGAAAAGAGACTGGTAACAAGTTGGGAAACATGGAGAGAATTTTTGAGACACAAGGAGGGTTGGATTTTAATGTTACCAGAACCTGCAACTGATGTGTGTGATCCATTAGCTACTGCTATAGTACGAATACCAGTAATAGGATTATAAGAAAGAAAGGGGTCAGTGCAGCAAGTCATATGATCAGTAGCACTAGAATCTACAATCCATAAAGTTTTGAAATAAGTACAAGAAGCAATAAAAGAATGAGTGCATGAGTTCTTACCAGTCATAGCCAAAGTACCAGTACCAGAAGGATTATAGAGAGATTCAAATACGGACCTAAGCCGTTCCAATTCCTCACGACGAATAGTAGTAAACTCATCAGGCATCTGTGAGGTCTCATTCATAGGAGGAATGTTTGAGGGGGTGAAGAAGGATTGACCATGTGAGGTTGACTTACCAAGCTTCTCCAGAACCTGTTGCTTTCCATGAAGACGGTAACAAACCTCTTTTGTGTGACCTGGTCTTTTACAATAGTTGCACCAACGTCCCTCTTTGCTGGGCTTAGAAAAAGAGGACCCCTGAGGTGGCTTAGCCGGGATCATAGCAGACTTGTCAGTGATCTTTGAATTAGAAGGAGCTGGAGTAGTGGCTTTAGATGATAGCATGACAGATCCTTCGGGCAACTTTGCATCCATCATGACAGACCTGCGACTTTCTTCACCCCTGACAGTGTGAAAAAATTTAGAAAGAGAAAGTAATTTTTCCTTACAAAGAATTTGAACCCGAATAGGGTCATATTTTGAGTTGAGATCACAAAGAAAATCAAAGATCCTATTTCGTTCAATGGAGGTTGTTAGAGTGGCTGCATCCTTGCTACACTCCATCTTCAAACTCTGGTACTGATCAAGCTCAGTCCATAACCCATTCAGAATACCATAATACTCTGTTACAGAAAGAGAGCCTTGCTTGGTAGAAAAAATCATATTCCTCAAATCATAGCAGGTGGCGGCATCTTGCTTCATTGAGTAAGTATGTCTAAGAACATCCCAGATCTCAAGAACGATAGGTAAGAACATGCAATGTTGACTAACCTCAGGAGTCATAGAGTTCCATAGCCACGTCATAACAAGAGAGTTTCATCATCCCAATCAGCAAATTTTGGATTTGTTTTGGCAGAAATCGGTCCTTCAAGATGAGTAATTTTACGACGCCCTTTAAGGATGGTACGAACAAGTTGGGACCATTGCAAGTAATTCTTTCCATTAAGACGGTAATTATGAGAAAGAGAAGGAAGGTCATTTGGAGAAAGAATAGCTGTCGAGCGTGTACCAGATGATTGACTGGTTGGAGTATCTTCAACGTCCGACATAATTTTGGCTAAAACAAAAGAAACGATCAAACAGTGAAGAAAAACACTGTCGGAGCAGTAGCGAAACACTGTGGGTAGACTGTGACCAAGTCGAATGACAAGAGAAGCATAGATCCAGACTCGAGAAGGAGGCGAGGTTGTCTGTCCAAGTCGCGTGTGATGACTATACCCCACGTGCCGTCAAGCGCCGCTGCAAAATCGGACAAGGTGCGTCTGTTTCACGCCCGTGAGGGAGCATAATATGTCTTCTCGAGATGGGTCCTGGGATAGAGAGTATCGCCTCGTCGTGGCGATCACAACCGTGGGTGGATCGCCGAAAAAATTGTCGGAACAGTGATCGAAGACACCAGAAAACTTGTTGGAACAGTGATCGAGATAGTGGTCTTCAACAATGATGATGATCTGTATAAATAGTGGTCTCGGTCCAACAAGGTCCCTGGAAAAAATTCTTTTGTGGCAGCTGATAGCGGCGAGATATAAAAATAAGGATTTCGCTTTTTAAAAGCGGCAGTTGCGGAAGCAGAGCCCTCAGAATCGAGAGCTCTAATACCAAATTGAATTGTATAATATTGAATTGTTGTAATTGCTGTACAAGAGTTCTATATTTAAAGAGACTAAAAGATCTAATGGGCTAAGCTCAAATACACTTCTAGAGTATTCTAGCTAATACAAATAATAAATAAATAATTCTAATATTTACAACAATATATATATATATATATATATATATATATATATATATATATATATATATATATATGGGGTAAGATATTCTTACACTGGTATAAGAATATGAAGTCTTATACCAAATCTTGAATATTGATTTGCTTGCCTCTAACGGCTCAAATATTTGATAAATCATATTCATTTGATATAAATAGGATTAATGATCAAGATTGTGAGTGTAACTTATATCGATGTATTATATATATATATATATATATATATATATATATATATATATATATTGGCAATAATGAATAAAAGACAAAAAGCATTTGAATCTTCCATATTCCTTCCTCGAGGCTATAATGATAGATTTAGACTTAGGATCTTCAAAGACGGTCATACATGTTTATGGTTTGGGCTTCATTACTAAGGTATACTTTGTCGGAATTGAATGATATGTTTCTTTGATAGTAATGTGATTGTCTTCCGTTGTAAGTAATCACTGATTTTTTTCCGTTACACTTTTTAGTTGGCAAGGACAAAGAAAGGAGAGGAAAATATTCCCCATTTATATGAATTAGAAGGGACTGAAGCATTAGGTTCATATTTGCAAATTCAACCTTGCTCTGATAATGCTCATGAACTTTTAAAATGTTCAATTCAGTGGTATCGCGTATCACCTGAAGGTGCCAAAAAGGAACTTATTTCAGGTACATCATCCGTAAGTTTTACACTTTGCATGCCATGTTGGATAGATTTTTAAGGTAACATTTTCTATAGGATTGCGTCCTTTTTTTTTAATGTTGATCATGCAAGTCAGTTGACTCATGATTTACACTTTTATCTACTTCTGGTATATCATGATTGGTTATTGATTATTCATTGGTTATGTCCCAAAATGAGAATAGTAGCATAACATTTTTATGATGACATTTCTGTAGTTTGTTTTTATAGCAAATTAAGCAACCTGTAACTAGTAATTCTTAATAGCACAAAATACTTGCCCAATATATTATTTTCAATAATATATCACTTATTTGTGATTATTATCTTATTTATTGCTTTACAGTAACAAAATTCACTCGTGTTCAAAAATTTCCCACTTTCTGTGCTACTTGCTCAAATTATTATTCTGACAAATAAATTTACCGTACAAGTGTCTGCCTTCATGATTCCTATTTTCTATTCTGTGTATATTAGGTGGCTTCTTAAGTGCACCAGCTTACCCATACTAAGCCTTGTAAACCATAAACTAAATACAAATCTTAAAAGTGAAAAAGAAATAGGCAATCAACCCAATTCAAACCTTTATGTCCAACAAAAATGGGAAAATGATTACAGTTCCATGTGGCATTCTATTTTGTGCCTTATCAATTCAATTCTCCTTGGAATAAGCTGCTCCTTTGTGACTGAAAGGTCACTAGTTCGAATCTAGAAAACAGCATTTTTGCAAATATGTAAGGATAAGGTTGCGTACAAGGATTGTCCTCACCCCATCCTTGTTAGTCGGGGTTAATTGGGGAATGGTTTTTTTGAAAAGCCCCCTTCCTGGTCTGTGTAATATTGCATGCAACCGGTTGAAAACTGCCCATGAAAAGTACAAAGTGTGAATCCCTTCAACGCAGTCCTATCTTGCACCGACCCCGACACCGACACGGGATACGACACGACACTCCGACACGTTAATTCTAAAAAATGTTAAAATTCGACACGTTAGGACACGTTTTGATGTTATATAATATTTTTAATTTATGTAGTGTATATTGTATTTAATATTCAATAATTTAACAAAAAAAATAAAGCTAAACTTATAATACCCATCAATTTTGCGAAGAAACATAAGATATCCCAAATGTTTATATTACACTCAATAAAATAGTAATCGTAATCCAACGAATCTAATAGTTGGAACTCAAAATGCAACGCAACATAACCTTTGAACATATTTTGAGTCTTTGCAACGAGTATTGGAGTGTCGGGAAGTGTTGGACACGACACGTCAGGAATTTTGAAGTGTCGGTGCTTCATAGACGCAGTCAATTATAATGCCGTATGCTTTACTCATGAACTTACCAGCTTGCTGCTATGCATGATCAATCTGTGT
Organism: Gastrolobium bilobum; assembly: GCF_033153095.1. Classification (NCBI taxonomy): domain Eukaryota; kingdom Viridiplantae; phylum Streptophyta; class Magnoliopsida; order Fabales; family Fabaceae; genus Gastrolobium; species Gastrolobium bilobum. Next base: position 77,782 of record NW_026896591.1, read on the forward strand.
GACAGATAATATATTTTTACCTGTTGCATAATTAATTTCATGAATGTAAAGGTCAAAACTAGATTGCACCAGAAAAGGAGAAATGAAACTGTATGTTTACAAAGTTTTCTGAGATAACCATCTGCTGCTCCATATTGGCAGATCCTTTCTGCTGCGCCATTCACTTCCACAAATATACTTTTCCTTAGATCATCACCAATTTGATATCTTACATCCTTTTAGATGTCACCTTTCTATTGATGAACAAATCTTTTGTCATTAACCTTTAGTCTCAGTCAATAATTCTGATTTTGCCAAGCAAAATTCTCAGTAGTTGTTAATTTCTTATTTTAGATGTTCACATTGATTGCCTGTTGTTATACTACTTATTTTTTTATGATTCATAGCATGTGACTTGCTTTTTGTGGCCATTACACATTATGTTAGCCAATCGTGAGGCCTTAGGCTAGAATACTGATTGTTATTCAATGTGATATCTGGTAGGTTCATCTTTTTTATCCTTGCCTAACATGTAATACAATTTTCTTATCCTCAGGAGCTTCCAAATCAGTTTATGCCCCAGATCCTTTTGATGTTGGACGCACATTGCAAGTTGATATTATTTCAGAATCTCTGCAGATCACATTGTCAACCACTGGTCCAATTGATCCAGGTTTGGTTGCAATTGTAAATCATGCTCTTTTGATTTATCAGTCATTAACAGGAATGACATCTATATATTTGCTCCTATTTAAGCTATGAAGTTTTTGTGTTATCAATTTAAAGAGATGGACTTGTTTTTGTGTCCAATCAAGTGGAGCTTCAATTAATTTTATATTCTTTTCCAGCTGCTGGTTTGGGAACCTATGTAGAGGCACTTGTGCGAAAACATGACACTGAATTTAATGTATGTCATTATGATCCTTATAACTTTTCTTTTTTCTCTCGTATAATTTGCTAATTGTATGCAAGCATCAATGTGAGCTTATTATTTTAATTATTTGAATTGTTATATAAGCTTTGTCATTCTTCACTTGTTATGTCTATTTTATAGCTCATTTGACCATATTTTTGTCCAACATAAAGTGTTTCGAAATTGTTAGAAGTGAGGAGAAGAGAGAGTTCACATGGTATTACTTGAAAGAAAAGGGTATTTGAAATATTATTGAATTGTAAATAATCTGTACAAAGAGGTCTCTATTTATAGAGAATGAAAACCCTAATACTTGACCTAATACTTGACCTAATGGGCTTGACCCAATACAATAAATAATTAAATAACCAATATTTACAACACTCCCCCTCAAGCTGAGGAATAGATATTTATCATTCCCAGCTTGCTAGTAAGTTCTTGAAATCTGTCTGGAGGAAGTCCCTTTGTTAATATATCAGCCAATTGACGCCCAGTGGGAATGTATGGAGTGGTAATTAACCCGCTATCAAGTTTCTCTTTGATGAAATGGCGGTTGACCTCAATATGTTTGGTCCGATCATGTTGAACCGGATTATGAGCTATACAAATAGCGGACTTATTGTCACATAGCAGCTTCATAGGTCCCTCACATTTTATTTTGAGATCATCAAGTACAATTTTCAGCCCCAATAACTCACAAATGCCTTGAGCCATAGTTCGAAATTCAGCTTCTGCACTTGATCTGGCAACCACATTTTGTTTCTTACTTCTCCATGTCACTAAGTTACCACAGAGAAACATTCAATAACCAGTGGTAGATCGATGGTTAGTCACGGATCCAGCATAATCAGCATCAATGTAGACTTCTAAAGAGAGATTGCCATCACGTCGGAATAACAATCATTTACCAGGAGTAGCTTTAAGATACTGAAGAATTCTCTCTACTACCTGCATGTGTTTCTCTTTTGGATCGTGCATAAACTGACTGACAACACTAACAGCATAAGCTAGGTCTGGTCTAGTATGAGCTAGATATATTAATTTCTCAACTAGCCGTTGATATTGTCCTTTATCAACTGGAGGACTCTCCTATTCATAGCCTATCTTGTGATTCTGCTCAATAGGAGTATTAGAGGGTTTACACCCGAGCTTTCCTGCTTCTTTGAGAAGATCAAGAACATATTTTCTCTGGCTGATAAAAATTCCTTTCCTTGAATGAGCTACTTCTATCCCTAGGAAATATTTCAGTTTCCCAAGGTTTTTGACTTCAAACTCAGAGGCAAGTCGTGTTTGCAGAATTTGTTTCTCCACAAAATCATCACCCGTGATAATAATATCATCAACATATACAAGGAGCACAGTAAGCTTCCCATTATGGGAATGCTTGAAGAAAAGAGTGTGATCTCCTTGACTCTGTCTGTATCCTAAGGTCATCATAACCTTAGTAAACCTTCCAAATCAGGCACGAGGTGACTGCTTCAATCCATACAAGGTCTTTTTTAATCTACAAACTTTATTTTCTCCCTTCACAGAATCAAAACCAGGCGGGATTTCCATGTAGACTTCTTCTAACTCACCATTGAGGAAAGCATTTTTCACATCAAATTGATTTATATCCCAATCATAATGGGCAGCAAGGGACAACAAGACTCTCACCGTATATCTTTGCAACTGGAGCAAATGTTTTTTCATAATCAATTCCATAGGTTTGAGTGTAACCTTTGGCAACTAATCGATCCTTGTATCTCTCAAGAGTTCCATCATAATTATATTTCAGGGCATAAACCCATCTGCACCCTACTGCTTTCTTTCCATTAGGTCTATCAATAACCTCCCATGTTTTATTTTTCTCCAACGCATTCATCTACTCTTGCATGGCTTCAAGGCTTCATGTACTGATTTTGGGATTGTAATAGTCTAGTGCTGAAACAAAGCTTTTGTGCTGCACAGAAAGATTAGCAGAGGAAACAAAATAGGAGATAAGGTATTGAGTACAAGAGGGACAGGAGGAACAAGATTTCTTGGGACAAGATCTTTTTCCTTTTTTAAGAGTGTAACACCCCGTGTATACTCGGAATATTAACATTACATCGTATTAAGCGGTGCTTAATTAAAAATGCGGAATATTCTTTTTTCTTTTCAATTATGACGTCATTATCAATTACCAACTTGATTACTTAATCAATTTCATAAAATATCGCCTGTATGTGAAATTGCAATAAGACATCTACTGAAATACCTCAATATATAGATAAAGTGTGTATCTAAATCACGACATTACATCAAGTAATCCGGACAATATCCTGATACATTATTATAACTTCAAAAGACTCAAGACATAAACAAGACATAATAATACTATGTGTCATGGACAATCCCCATGCTCATCAAATAAACATAGTAAACAACAAGTCTCAACATAAAACTCCAAAACATAAACTGAAGCCATAAAAGCAGCATGCAAATCCAGCATCCAATCATGGCAGCATAATATAACAGCAATCTAAATCAGCTCCGACCTCCTGCCGCCTGAGGTCTCAACATTACCTGACCCTGAAATAAGCATTCCCCAAACGTGGGGTGAGATCTCTAAACTAGAAATCTCAGTAAGACAGGGGGTCCTCAAGGATCTTCCACCCCAAGCTCACTTACATGTGCAATATAAGTTCAAAAAGCATTTATATCATTATTAGTTCCAAAACTATGTAGTGCAACAGATATCTATGGCATGTGTGTAATCACTATCTACTGGCTAGAGAAATGTAGGAATACGTCTATTCTCTACATGTAGTACAAGGAACACCGCTTGCACCTCACCCACAACCTCACCCTCTTGTATGTTCTACATACTCAGGCTTACCGTATAGGTGGAACACCTCCATGCATATCAACAAGGCACTAACATACAATAGCTCAACAGCATTTCCAAAACATCAAAAGCATGTAACACAGCATGCATATAACCATACCCCCATGGGACATGGTGGAACCACAACATGGCTAAACCGAGGACACGAAAGCTTACCTCTAAGCTAGCTATCCAATGCCATAAGCTCAAAGTCCAATCACAGCAGATCACAATCTGATATGGACCAAATATAAATCAATAAACATGTACCACATGCATACAAAATAAAGACAAGGCCTTTTCATTACGTTTTCAAGTCTTAAAGCTTCTATCAAAGCCACAAGCCCTTAATCCCTTGATTCTGGCTTAGACCAATACATACAGAAGTTCAACTTCATCAAACTAGGGTCCACAAACCCCAATAGCCTACTGTACACACAGCACAGCTACTGTTCAGCGGAATCCCAGAATATCCGGATATGCAATATCCGAATATCTCACTTCCCATATCCGGATATGCAATATCCGGATATACAAATTCACATATCCGGATATCCCAAAACCACATATCCGGATATCCAATATCCGGATATCTGTTCGACAAATATCCAGATATTTCACGACAGAATGCAGTTTCTGCATTTTCGTGAAGATATCCCTTAAAGGTTCCCTTTTTACCGATCTTATACACTTAACCATGCATTTCTAGGTGTGTTAAGCCTTACCCCACAACAAGTTATCATCTTTTAACCTTAACATGCATCAAGCTTCCATTTTTAAGCCTTAAAACTCAAGCCAAAGGTTGGTACAACATACGAAGGCTCAAAACTCAGAATAGAGATGCTCTTGGAGTTCACTAGACACCTCCAAGATTCTGTCTCTCACTGCACACGAAAATGGTGCACAAAGGTGGTTCTTTTACACAACAAGGAGGCTCCTTGAAGCTTCAAACACCAAGAACAAGATGACTCCTCTCAAACTCCGCCCCCTCACCAGCTCAACACATAAGCTGGAACCTCAGAAAAGACCCTCCTTTCACTCCCACAAGGATGCTCTCAAGTGTTAACAAGGTGGAAATGTGAAGAAACTCAAGAAAGATCACAACTTGGCTCAAGAAATGGAAGGGAAAGCCAATGGAACAGTAACCAGCAAATGGTCAGCCCCAACTCACGTACAGAAATCTGATCCTAGGGTTTTGTGCCCATAATGGGAGTATTTATAGCCAAAACTCATTTAAACACACAGTATTAACTTTAATTGCTACGCTTAACATTTTAATCCCAAACTTTGGATTATGAAACTACATAATTTTCTAAGATTTATCATATTTTTCTTATATTTTTCTGAGCAACTTTCCGGTACGCGCTTTTCAAAGCCAGTACCGGTTTCAACTCGTTTTACAAGTCCTACATATTATTCTAGTAATTATCATGCACTTACTTTAATTTTCCGGGATACTTTTTCGACACGCATTTATACCGACTAGCAGAACCGTTATCTGCACTTTTCTTCCGAAAAACGACTTTCAGCATTCTTAATCACTTATTAAGATTATTAAGCCTCATAAATAATTATTAGGGTCAATTATAGAATCATTTCCTTTTTTTGCATAATTAATTAATTAAATACCTTAATTAACGGTGCGGGTTCTTACAAAGAGCAATGGGTAAATTATCAGAATCAGTAGTAATGAGTAAATCATCAGAAGTATTAACATAATGATCAGAAATATGAGATTCAGGACTTACCAGTGGTTCAGACGATTGAGGTTGTTGCTGTGGCAATGTGGGCTGTTTCCTTCTTTGATATACCAACTCAGGTGTCATAATCTTCCGTATCTCTGGTGAACTTGATGTATCACTCATAGGAGGATCAGACACAGAAGGAACAGGAACAAGAGGAGGATACACTGACACAGGGTATTGAGTAGACACTGCAGACTTAAAGAAGGGAGGTGATGAGTTTTCTGGTGAAGGATTCTCCCCCTGAAGATGAGGACCTTGGAAAAAGGACTCAGATTCCTGAAATGTAACATCCATAGAAACAAAAAAATTTCTACTACCAGGGTGATAACACTTGTAGTCCTTCTTATCAGGAACATAACCAAGAAAAACACATTTAATAGCCCTAGGGTCCAACTTACTGCGATGATGTTTATGAACATGAACAAAAGAAACACTCCCAAACACTCGTGGAGGAAGACTCATAGTTGGAATAGAAGGGAAAAAAGAAGTTATAGAGTGAATAAGACTTACATGGTCAAGTACTCGAGTGGGTAAACGGTTGATCAAGAATGCTGCAGTAAGAATAGCATCTCCCCAATAGTATTTGGGTACATGTGTCTGAAACATTAATGCACGAGCCACTTCAAGAAGGTGACGATTTTTTCTTTCAGCAACCCCATTCTGTTGAGGGGTGTCAACACAAGTAAGTTCATGAATCATACCGTTATTTCGTATAAATTGGGAAAAGCTGTGATTGACATATTCAGTACCATTATCTGTTCTTAGTCTCTTGATTTTTTTTACCAAATTGGGTCTTAACCACTTTATAAAATTGAAAGAACAGTTGTGGTACCTCAGACTTCCCACGCATTAAGTAAACTCAAGTTACACGAGTGCAATCATCAATAAAAGAAACAAACCATCTATTTCCAGAAGCATGAGGGACTTTAGAAGGACCCCAAACATCAGAATGAATAAGATCAAAAGGTTCAACACTCTTAGTAATACTAGAAGGAAAAGACACACGATGATGCTTAGCAAACTCTCAAACATTACAATGAAAAGACTCAACAGACTTAGACAAAAACAATGACGGAAATAAAAACTTGAGTAAACTAAATGGAGGATGTCCCAAACGCTTATGATGAAGCCAAATCAAAGAATCAGCAGTTGATTGACCATGAGACATCAAGATGTGATCTGTTACTTTATTTGCGGGAGATTGTGACATCAGATAGTACAACCCACCTTGCTCTTTAGCACTACCAATCGTCTTCCCCGTGGCGAGATCTTGAAAAATCTTTTGTAATTTTATGAATAGAAAGAAGATTCGTGGAGAGTTTAGGAACATGAAGAGTCAGCACAACAAGCCATATGATCAGTAGCACCAGAATCAACAACCCAAGAATGTTTAAAATCATTACATGAAGAAAGGAAAGAATGCGTTTTGGAGCTCATACCAGTCATAACCAAAGCACTAGTATCAGATGGCTTACTCAGATAATCAAGGATGGTTCGGAGCCGTTCTAACTCATCTGGACGAAATGCAGGTTAGGTCTCATTATGTGCAGGAGTTATTTCAGAGGAAGTAAAATGCGCTTGACCACGCATCATTGCCATCTTTTCTAAGACAGTTTGCTTTCCATGGAGGCGAAAGCATAAATCCTTGATATGACCTGTTCTTTTACAGTAAGAACACCATCGATCATCTCTCTTAGGTCTAGAAGATGCACCATCATAAAACTTTGTAAATGAGCTTCTTTGAGAAGAGACCATACTGCACAAAAAAAATGGCCAAAGGATAACACCAAGAAGCCAAAAAATCACAAAAAAATACCAAACGACGTCCGATCTGGGAGAAAAGCACAGATCCAGAAAGAGAATGAAGAGACGATCAGAACGCTTTTGGCCGTAGCTTGAAACAGTGAGCCACGTGCCTCCACGCGCAGGTGGAGGTGTCTGCGAGTGGGCCTCACTCGCCGGGAGTGTGGCGGCGCGTGTGAGCTCGTGCGACGGCCGCCGGAGCTGAGTTTTCTACGGCGAGGTCGTCCGACGGTCGCGAACCTGTGTGTGGCAGGTCGGTGTTGAAAGGTCGCCGGAAAAAGCCCAAAAACGCGATGAACAGTGTTCTATTGTGTTGAAACGTGATGAACAGGACCCAAACGCGATGAAAAGTGTTCTGTTGTGTTGTTCTGCTACTGTGTAGAGGAAATATAAGAGGAACGGTGATCTTCTCGGTTCAAGAGGTCCTCGAAAATTTTTTCCGGTGGCGACTGATGGCAGCTAGAGACGAGAAAAAAGAATAAAAAAAGGTTTTGTAGGCGTGGAAGCAGAGCTCTCAGGATCGAGAGCTCTAATACCAACTTGAAAGAAAAGGGTATTTGAAATATTATTGAATTGTAAATAATCTGTACAAAGAGGTCTCTATTTATAGAGAATGAAAACCCTAATACTTGACATAATACTTGACCTAATGGGCTTGGCCCAATACAACAAATAATTAAATAACCAATATTTACAACAGTATTAAAGTCTCTTTCACGGAGGAATCTTCAGTGCCATCCTTGTTAACACCAATCTCATTATCTAAAATCTATATGCATGATGCTCGTAGTCGTAACTTGTTCATTTGTCACTGTCAAGTCGAGCAGTATTTTCATTAAGTGTATATGGTTCCATGCTTGTCCCTCCGGTCTTATAAAGAAAAATTCATAAATAAGTCGTTTCTGGTTCTAGTAAACTATAGTTGTGTGTTGCACTTTGTTAACATTTCAATACAAAAAGTTTTAGAAAATCTGGTCTGATTCAGTGACATTAATATTAATTGTATTTAATACTTTGCAGGTTGTCGTAACTCAGATAAATGGCTCACACCATCCAAACGAATCTATTCATTTACTTCATGTTGGAAAAATGAGGATGAAGCTCTGTAAAGGAAAGACAACAATTGCCAAAGAATATTATTCAAGTTCAATGCAGGTATCTTAAATTGTGGGTGCTGTCAGTTATAGATAATTCTCGGTGACAACTCAAAAATAGTTTTACATTTTCTGTCATTAGTTAATAAAAGACTGTGATAAACACTGTTTTTAATATTTTTCTTGTACACCTATTTTTTTCGCTGTCAATCATTTGTATGTGGTCATTGTACCTTGACCAATGAAGCCATCTTTCTGTGTGTTTCATTTTTCTGTTCAAGATTTTGATATTTTTCTTCTGTCATCTTGTTTGTTTTTATACACTAAAATGTGGTGCTTTGTTCTTATTTTGTTTAGCTTTGTGGAGTTCGAGGGGGTGGCAATGCCGCAGCACAGGCACTATTTTGGCAACCAAAGCAAGGGCTTTCTTTTGTATTAGCTTTTGAATCAGTGCGAGAAAGAAATGCAGCCATCATGCTTGCAAGGAGGTTTGCATTTGACTGTAATGTATGTCTTTCTGAACTATTTGCTTTAGATTTATGCTGAAACTAATATCTGTTAGAATTTGAGAATTTATAACTCTATTTCAATCTTTTTAACCTCTTGGTCACCATTGCTAAATTTCCAATGCCTAAAATGCAGATTATTCTTGCTGGACCAGATCACATAGCTCCTATAGAAAAGTGATGGGAGCTTCCTTGAATTTTTTTTAACTGTAATTATTTGAGTTTTCCTTCCTTGTATTATAAGTGTGTAATAGTGAAATGTGCCTTTGTATTGTGCTAAGGATTCATACCACAGTGGTCTGAATTCCTTTATACAATTTTCTTTCACCAACACCAGGGCATTTTTTTTGTTTGCCTTTGTGAGTGACAGCTGATAGAAGTTTTAGAGCTTATATTATGGAATTGGTGGAAGCCATGTCCAGTGTTTGAGGTGCTAGTTGATTGTGTTTGATTGATCCAATTACTGTCACATTTCTCTGCATTGTGTTTTTCTATTGGTACTTTCCTCATGATCAGGAACTTTTGATTGATCCAATGTTCTAGAGCCAGATTTACTTCAAGGATTGGAATACCCTAAACTGAGGATGAAGTGAGTGCACTAAGAATTCAAAACCTATAATGAAAAAAATTAACAAGTTAAAATTTTATAAAATAATTCAGTTGCTCATTTGGTAGCCTAACTCGTAGTCAAAAGTGGGGAATCTGAATTTAGTCCAACCCTCCTTCCTATTGACCAATAAAATAAAACAAGTAACTAAATATTACTTCATGGATAAGGGAGAATTTATTATCTTCACTTTCTCGTAAGTGCTTATCACTTGTAATTACGTTTTGAAATATACTCTTCCCTTCAGAAAATTTTCATCTTAAAAAGTATATAATATAATCTTTGAGATGCTATAGATGTAAATTAGGTTTAGTGATGGCGATTGGGGTGGTGGCAGTGGCGTGTGATGGCGATGGTGACGGTGACGGTGACAGCAGTAGTTGTGATGATGGTGGTGGTGACGGTGGCGATAATAGTGGTGGTGGTGACGGCAGTGGCGACTGTGGTAGTTGTGGTGGTGGTGACAGTGGTATGGTGGTGGTGATGGGTGAAGGTGGTGGTAATGGTGATGGTGGCATCGTGGTGGTGAGGGTTGGTGACAACGACACTAGTGGTACGATGGCGGCAGCGACGATGGTGGCGACAGTCGTGTTGGGATGATGGTGGTGGTGGTAGTGATGGTAGAGGTGGATAGTGATTGAGAGAGATAAGTGTTTCTCATTTTGTGCCTGAGAACAAAAAAGAAGAAACTTTTTGATTCTTTTTTCTGTTCCCTAGCACAAAAATTAAACCGGTTCATCCCGAGAATAAAAAAATAAATCGATTTTACCAAACGAGTTTCCTATCCATTTCTATTCCCAGGAACAGAAATTAAAAAAGAATTGATTCCGGGAAGGTTGTCATGCACACCCCAACTGTCTCGAAGCATAAGCAATCACTCTACCAGTCTGCATCAACACACAGCCTAGCCTTTTCTTAGAGGCGTCACAATAAAGCTCAACCTGCTCCGCAGGATCAAGAAGGACCAAAACTGGTGCAGTGGTCAATCTCTCCTTCAACTTCTGGAAGCATTCCTCACACTCGTGAGTCCACACAAAATGGAGTCTCCTTCCGGGTAAGGCGAGTCAGTGGCAATACCATCTTGGAGAATCCCTCAATGAACCTCCTATAGTAACCTGCCAAACCCAAGAAACTCCTCACTTCTGTAACTATTTTGGGTCTCTCCCAATCCAACACTGCCTCAATCTTGTTTGGATCTACTGCAACTCCTTCTGCAGAAATCACATACCCAAGGAATTTCTCCGACTTGAGCCAAACTCACACTTAGAAGGCTTAGCATAAAGCTTTTTCTTCTTAAGCACCTGTGACACAATCCTTAGGTCAATGGAGAACTTTATCTCCCGCTGTGGCAGAAACTCAGGAATCTCCTCAGGAACCACCTCGAGGAATTCCCTCACCACAGGAATGTCGGTAATGCCCTCTTATGTCCCACTCACTAAACCTCTCAACAAGACATAACCAAATGCCCCTGCTCTCAAGGCTCTCCTAGCCTGCAACACCGATGTATAAGGAGAAGAATTGGCAGTGGAATCACACGGAGACATCACCATTTTCTTAGCACAACAGTCAATCATCACACAATTCCTGGAAAACCAGTCCATGCCCAAGATGATCTCCAAATTAGCCATCGGCAATCCAATCAGATCTACCGAGTACTCTTGGCCATCCCACTGAAACACGACATTTCGATGTACAGGGGAAGTATCACACTTTTCTCCGGTGGTGGTAGTAACCCGCAACAGTGGAGAAAGCATAGCAATAGGCAACTCAAGCCCCACAGCAGTCGAGGTCGCGATGAAAGAATGCGTAGCCCCAGTGTCAAACTATACATCTACGACACGACTACCAATAGAAATGGTACTTCTCACAAGGTTCGGAGCTCTGTCCGACTGTTGTCGATCTAAGGTGTAAACTTGGCCCGTGGCTGGTGGCACGACAAGTGCCGGTGTAGGTGGAGTAGGAATCATCTGCAGGGGAACTGCCTAAAATGCTGCAGTTCTAACAGCCGACGAAGGACAATCTCTGGCATAATGGCCCTCCTTGCCATAATGGAAACAAATGATCTGACCGGTGGCACACGGCCCAACATGTGATCTCCCACATCCGGTACACCTGGTAGTAATGGCAGGTCTAGCTGCACTCCCGTGCGTCGAAGTCCTCTTAAACTGATTCGGCGTCTGTCTAGTAGATAATTGCTTCCCTTTACCCCTTCTTCCAAGCTTCCTATCTCTCCAGTAAGTGGAGCTACCAGCTCCTTTCACCTCGAACACTTTGGCCTTTTTGGCATTGCTGACCACACATACATCCTCTATATCACGACACTGTTCAATCAATGTGCCAAAGTCTCTGGAAGCCGCTCCAGCTATCCTGTCTGCTATCTCCTCATTAAGTCCTCTCCGAAACTTAGAAGCCAAGAATGCCGGTGTAGGCATAGCAATCTTAAAGTGTGCAAATTTGGCCAGTTCATTGAACTTAGCCAAGTACTCATCAACAGACATCGAGCTCTGCACCAACCGCTCGAACTCCCCTTGCTTCCTCTCCTGAGCATCATACATGAAGTATCTACCAAGGAACATCTCAAAGAATGGCCACGTGATAACATGACCCTGCATCTCATAGACCTGAGAAGTGTTCATCCACCACTTGTGAACATCTCCCTCCAGCATATAAGTAGCAAACATCAGCTTCTGGGGGTTCGTACACTGCGTAACCCTGAATATCTTGTCCAGGGCCTGAAGCCATCTAGCAGCAACAATGGGGTCATAGGATCCATCAAAAGATGGTGGCTTATGCTTACGGTAGCATTCAGCCTGCGATCTATGGTCTCTCGATCCTCCATAGCCTCATGATAAGGCTGCATCAATCCTATGAGGTGACTCAAACCCTCCATGTGGCTCAAACCATCAGGGTCAGGAATATTCGTTCCTCTTCCTCCATTCCCATCATGATGACTAGGTGGAGATGGTGATGGCGATGGCGGTGGTGGCGGAGGGAACTGACCCTCATTGCGGCCAGCCCTCATCTCCTCTAACATGACCCTCATCATGGTCATGTTCGCTAGCCTGTTCGCCTTGTTAGTATATAGCTGTCCTAGAGACAATCTATTTTATCAGATGAACACCTTTTTCTATTTAGTATTTCATGATTAATAAATTTGAGCAAACTTTATCTTTATCATATTTATGTCTCGCCAATATTTCATTGTAAATATACATTTAAAGATAAAGACCCTAGGAATAGAACATGTGTACACTCGAGGATCTATGATAGGGATCATTGTAACACCCCGTATATATCCGGTAATGTTATCATATCATCGTATTAAGCTGCGCTTAATTAAAAATACGGAATATCTTTTTCTTTTCAATTATGACGTCATTATCATTACCAATTTGCTTAATTAATCAATTAAATAAAACCATGCCTGTATGTAAATTGCAAAAGACAACTAACTGAAATACCTCATTAATTAAAATAACAGATATAAGTCTCTAGTCACGGAACTACTACACGTAGACCGGACAACCTACTAAGTTATACAACTCAACTCAAGGTACTAACATAAAGTTGCATGGACAAACCCCATGCTCACTCAAATAAGGCACAAGCCCCAACAGAAGTCTCAACATCAACAACATAATGAAAGCAACTAAAAACATAACATCAGCAGAATATCCAGCATCCAACATGTCAGCATAGTAAACAGCAATATCATCAACTGAGCTCTGGCCTCCTGCCGCAAGAGGCATCATACCCTATACTACCTGAACCTGAAATAAGCGCCCCCAAACGTGGGGTGAGATATCTAAACAAGAAATCTCAGTAAGACAAGGGGTCCTCAAGGATCTTCCACCCCAAGCTCACTTACATGTGCAATATAAGTTCAAAAAGTAGTAATTCAATATAAGTTCTCAAAACTATGCAATGCAACAGATATTCATGCCATGTGTGTTTAAACTTTTCTACTGGCCAGAGAAATGCAGGACGTACGTCTACAACCCCACAATAAGTACAAGGAACACCGCTTGCACCTCACCCACAACCTCAACATCTTGTATGTCTCCACATATTCAAGCTTACCGTATAGGTGGAAGACCACATGCATATCATAAAGGCACTTGCATATAACAGCTCAATAGCATTTATCAAAACAATACATGAAAACAACATCATGGATATAACCATACCCTCATGGGACATGGTGGAACCACAACATGGCTAACCCGAGGACACAAAAGCTTACCTTGCAAGCTAACAATGCAAGCCAAGAGTCCACAGCTCAAACTCCAAACACAACAGAATCACAATCTGTTATGGACCAATAGTATATCAACAATCATACTCTGCAAGCATACAACATAAAGACAACTCATTTTCTTACGTTTTAAGTCTTAAGGCATCACACAAGCCACAAGCCCTTAATCACTTGATTCTGACTTAGTTCAATTATTACAGAAGTTCAACTTCCTCAAACTAGGGTCCACAAACCCCAAACATCAGTTCTGGATGAACAGTAAGCTTCTGTTCCTAACAAACCCAGAATATCCGGATATTTGTCGGAGACATATCCAGATATCAATATCCGGATATCATATACGGATATGCATATCCAGATATCATATCCGGATATCCATATTTGGATACCTAAAGACCCCATATCTGGATAACATATCTGGATACCCATATCTGGATATCCATATCCGGATATTTCACGACAGAATGCAGTTCTGCATCATCTTTAACTTATTAAAACTCATGATCAAGGTTAGGCAACTCACCCCAAGGCTAAAACAGAGGAAAGGACTGCTCTTGGAGCTCACCAATGGCTCCTCACAGTTCTGACTTTGCCAAAAACGAAAAAGACAACCAATCTATGCCCTTTCTTCACAAAGAAGGCTTCTTGAAGCTCCACAAGCCAAGAAGACAACCCACACAACCCAACCCCAGAACTCAGCCCCTCAATGTAACACCCCGTATATATCCGGTAATGTTATCATAATATCGTATTAAGCTGCGCTTAATTAAAAATGCGGAATTACTTTTTCTTTTCAATTATGATGCCATTAACATTACCAACTTGCTTAATAATCAATTAATAAAACATCGTCTGTATGTAATTGCAATAAAACAGCTAACTGAAATACCTCATAATATAGATAATATAAGTGTGGCTCTAGTCACGGAACTACAACAATGTAGATCGGACCATCTAACAGTTTATACAACTCCAATCTAAAAGTACTAACAGAAAGTGTCATGGACAATCCCCATGCTCACTCAAATAAGGCAACATGCCCAACATCAGTCTCAACAACAATATATCATAAATAGCGGAAAACATAAACAGCATCCAAATCCAGTCATGCTAACATAAAGCAGTAAAACATAATCAGCTAAGCTCCGGCCTCCTGCCGCCTGAGGCATCAGTACTCATACTACCTGATCCTGAAATAAGCATTCCCCAAACGTGGGGTACGATCTCTAATCTAGAAATCTCAGTAAGTCAGTGAGTCCTCAAGGATCTTCCACCCCAAGCTCACTTACATGTGCAATATAAGTTCAAAAGCAGTTTATCATTTATCTTTTCTAAAACAATGCAATGCAGCAGATAATCATGCCATGTGTGTCAATACTAATTTACTGGCCAGAGACAGTGCAGGTATACATCTATCACCTACACACCGTGCAAGTACCACTTGCATTCACCCCGGTACACCGTCTTGTATAGCGCTACGTACTCAGGCTTCCCGTCAAGATGAAACAACATATGCATATTAAAAGCCATTACATGTAAAGTTCAATCAACATATCAAATATCCAAAAGCATGTACACAGCATGCATAAACCACACCCCCATGGGACATGGTGGAACCACAACATGGCTAAACCGAGGACACGAAAGCTTACCTTGCAAGCTAACTCCAAAAGCCAAGAGTCCACAGCTCAAAGTCCAAAAACAGCAGATTCACAATCTGTTATGGACCAATACTATATCAATAATAATGCAACACAAGCATATAACTTAAAGACAACGTCTTTCCTTGCGTTCTACGTCTTAAGGCTCCATACCAAACCATAAGTCCTTAATCACAACGATTCTGACTTAAATCATTAATTACAGAAGTTCAACTTCATCAATCTAGGGTCCACAAACCCCCAATAGCCTAATGTACACACAGCACAGCTACTGTTCTACGAAATCCCAGAATATCCGGATATTCCTCGGGACCATATCCGGATATTCAATATCGGGATATCTCACTGTGCATATCCCGATATCCAATATCCGGATATCCGGATATCACATATCCGGATATCCAAAACCCCATATCCGAATATCACATATCCGGTTATTCATCGGACAGATATCCGGATATTTCACGACAGAATGCAGTTCTGCATTTTCGTGAAGATATCCATCCAAGGTTGGGTTTTTACCGATTTTAAACACCTAAACATACATTTCTAGGTGTGTTTGACATTACCCAACGTTAAGTTATTATCTTTTAACATTTACTTGCATCAAGGTTCCATTTTTAAGTTTAAAGACTCAAGATCAAAGGTGATGAAGCTTACCAAAGCTCAAACTCAGAAAAGGGTGCTCTTGGAGCTCACACAACAGCTCCAAGGTTCTGTCTCTCACTGTACACGAAAATAGTGCACAAAGGTGGTTCTTTTACACAACAAGGAAGCTCCTTGAAGCTTCAAAACACCTAAGGAAACTCCCTCCTTCCTAAAACGTGAAAACACAAGCTCACCCTCTCAAGACAGAAGCCAAACTCAGAAATGAAGTCTCTTTCTCCCTCACAAGGATTGTTCACACTCACCCAATGTGTTTACAAGAGAAAAAGTGAAGAATCAAGGAAGAAAAGGCCTTGAACCTCAAGAAAAGGAAGGAGAAAACCCAAAGACTGTGTTTCTGGTCAGCCACCAACACAACTCACGTAGCAAAATCTGGTATCTAGGGCAATGTGCCCTTAATAAGGGTATTTATAGCGCACACTGTGTGAAGAGAAAGGCTAGGTAAAAGTGTTTGAAACAGTGAAGCTTTCAATGTGAAAACTTCACAAAAGTGGCGCAGGAGAGGAGAAGAGAATGGCTTGGTTGGTTTTCTAAAAACCCTAGAAGGAACAAATATATAGAGGCGCACAAGAGGAGCCTATTTGTTAAAAACAAATCAGATTTTTAATTAATAAAAATCGCTTCCAAAAGGGCGCTCCATCAAAGAGAGAGAGAATAGGATTTGTTGCAAATCAAATCTCATCAAATCTTGCCAACAACATCCTATAATATCTTTATGATATATTAGGTTCAAAACCTAATCAAATATCTTATCATAAATCATCATATAATCAGTTATATGGTGCGCCCCATATAGCCTAAATAATGACCAGATACATTTGAGTAGTTGCATTCAAACTTGAATCAAATCACTCAAATATTCTCCCAACAGATCGTATCTTCTGGAGCTGATTTTGATGACTAACCAACAGCCAAATCAGCACCCCAAATCTTCTTAGATTATGTCCAAAAGATTTCCTCTTGATATGTTCCAACAAGATCTCATCTTATCTTTTTGTTATGAAACAACTTTTCACAGCCAATTCAAATTCGAATTTCAAACATTTGAATTCAAACTTTCAAACACTTAAATTTTAAATTCAAATTTCAAATTTCAAATTTCAAAATTTCAATTCAAAATTCAAATTTCAAAATTCAAAATTCAAAATTCAAATTTCCAATTTCAAATTTCAAATTTCAAATTCAAAATTCAAAATTCAAATTCAAAATTCAAATTTCAAATTCAAAATTCAAAATTTAAACATTTGATAATTAATTTAACTAATTAAATTAATTAGTAATGTCTTAGACTATCCAAGCCCATTACTTAGATCCATGCGCCCTCCACCCTATCTGTGGAGTTCCAAACTACTTCTTGGGCTAATAACAATTGTTAGGCCCAATACCATTAATGCTAGAGCATCTAGACAATTAGGTGTTAGTGTGTAACCCATTAGGTCCAACATAGCCACTGACATAAATGGGCTTGGGCCCAATAAGCCCACAACCCATCTAATGACAACACAGAGCACTAGCAATGCTTTGTTGCCCCAGAACTAGTTAGATTAGTGACTTGATCATCCTATTGCACATATTTGGTTGCCGTATATATTTCCTTTCGTCTCGGTTACCTTCCCATAAAACCTAGGGTAAGGAAGCGTATCAACCCCTGCGGTTTAGGGTAAGCTTTATTAGAAATAGGGAATCTTCAATTTACATACTCTAAAGGCAGATCATCTCATGATCTCTTTTACTATGCATAGATTCCTGAGTCCCTGTAAATGTCATCCCGATTTCTCCAGTTTACAGATAACCTAATCTCTCACAGAGATTTGACGAATTCCTTCAGCTTATCACCCTAGCCCTGTGTTCTTTCAGGACAAGCCCAACAGCATACCTATGAGTCTCCATGTTTCAGGCAGACGAGGTTCACAATCAAAGCATGCCTTCTAGAACACAGTCTAGGTAATAACTTCTGGTCTTAGGAAAGACATAACCAAATATAAAGAGACTACTCTAATGATACTTTTTGTGAGAGTTCCTCATAGAGTCTCTTTGTGGGTCTGTTCAGTGCGAGCTATACCCTTATAGGTCCACTCACGACTTTAGCTAAGACATCTCCATATCTGTAGCACATGAGGTCTATACCTTGTATCCATATAAAAGTAGATAAGTCGTGCTAGTCTTACCCGAGATTACTGACCCCATTCTCAGTATCTCTAGACTAGGAACATAAAATTAGGAATAAACATCCGCTATTCTTGAATCCTCATGATTGTGATCTCATCACAGATACTCAAGAGAAACCTATTTTATTCCACGAGGTTTATCAAGTTATTCATAATATATTAACATTAATATCGAGACAGAATTGTGAAACAAGATAAAGAGTGCTTTTATTTATTTGCGACAATATTAAAAAGGTCTACATCTATGTCCTTATTTAATCATAAGATTGTCTCTAGGACACCCAAATACTAACACGGTACTCAATCTCAACTGCGTACCAAAAGCTCCCTGCAGCGCCTCCCAGAACCGAGATGTGAACTTCGGGTCCTATCACTGATGATACTCACGGGCACCCCGTGAAGCCTCACAATCTCGCGAACATACAGTTTGGCCAACTGCTCTATAGTGAAGCTCACCTTCACTGGAAGAAAATGGGCAGACTTCGTCAGTCTGTCCACAATGACCCATATCGAGTCACAGCCAACCTGAGTCTTCGGCAGACCCACAACGAAGTTCATGGAAATGCTCTCCCTCAAACACAGGTGGCTTATGCTTCTTGAAAGCATTCAGCCGGCGATCGATCACATCACGATCCTCAGCAATCCCCACAAGGGGCTCCCCCGTCTCAGCGGCATGAGTAGCGCTGCCGATGTGACAATGGCTCTCCTCCTGAACACTAGGTTGAGGCGGTGGCGATGGTGGTGGAGCCTGGCCAATAGCAAGACCAGCTCTCATCTCCTCCAACACGACTTTCATCATCGTCATGTTCGCCATCCTGTTCGCCTCGAGGACTTCCTCGGTGGTCCTCCGGTTCGCTTCAAGAACCTCAGCTGCGGCTATCCGGTTCGCCTCGCGAACAGCTTCCATCATTGCCGCGTTGGCCACTCTAGCGGCCTCCTGATCGGCTAACCTAGCCGCCTGCATCTCAGCCAATGCAGTCAAGATAGGATCGGGTTGATCCTCAGAAGTCTCTCGTGTTCTCCCGGACCTTACCATGACTCTGCACAAGTTACACAAATTATGAGTTGATCAAGCCCACGCAATGTGATCACATATACAGCATCATAATAAAATTCGACAGAGTGAACACAAAGACAGACACAACCAAACAACCTAGCAATTGCAATTCATACAGGCTTTTCCCTCGAACCATTGCTCTTATACCATAAATGTAACACCCCGTATATATCCGGTAATGTTATCATAATATCGTATTAAGCCGTGCTTAATGAAAAATGCGGAATTACTTTTTATTTTCAATTATGCCGCCATTAACATTACCAACTTGCTTAATAATCCATTAATAAAACATCGCCTGTATGTAATTGCAATAAAACAACTAACTGAAATACCTCATAACATAGATAATATAAGTGTGGCTCTAGTCACGGAACTACAACAATGTAGACCGGACCATCTAACAGTTTATACAACTCCAATCTAAAAGTACTAACAGAAAGTGTCATGGACAATCCCCATGCTCACTCAAATAAGGCAACATGCCCAACATCAGTCTCAAAACCAACATATCATAAATAGCGAAAAACATAAACAGCATCCAAATCCAGTCATGCTAAATAAAGCAGTAAAACATAATCAGCTAAGCTCCGGCCTCCTGCCGCCTGAGGCATCAGTACTCATACTACCTGATCCTGAAATAAGCATTCCCCAAACGTGGGGTAAGATCTCTAATCTAGAAATCTCAGTAAGTCAGTGAGTCCTCAAGGATCTTCCACCCCAAGCTCACTTACATGTGCAATATAAGTTCAAAAGCAGTTTATCATTTATCTTTTCTAAAACAATGCAATGCAGCAGATAATCATGCCATGTGTGTCAATACTAATCTACTAGCCAGAGACAGTGCAGGTATACGTCTATCACCTACACATCGTGCAAGTACCACTTGCATTCACCCCGGTACACCGTCTTGTATGGCGCTACATACTCAGGCTTCCTGTCAAGATCAAACAACACATGTATATTAAAAGCCATTACATGTAAAGTTCAATCAACATATCAAATATCCAAAAGCATGTACACAGCATGCATAAACCACACCCCCATGGGACATGGTGGAACCACAATATGGCTAAACCGATGACACGAAAGCTTACCTTGCAAGCTAACTCCAAAAGCCAAGAGTCCACAGCTCAAAGTCCAAACACAGCAGATTCACAATCTGTTATGGACCAATACTATATCAATAATAATGCAACACAAGCATATAACTTAAAGACAACACCTTTCCTTGCGTTCTACGTCTTAAGGCTCCATACCAGGCCATAAGTCCTTAATCACAACGATTCTGACTTAAATCATTAATTACAGAAGTTCAACTTTATCAATCTAGGGTCCACAACCCCCAATAGCCTACTGTACACACAACACAGCTACTGTTCTACGAAATCCCAGAATATCCGGATATTCCTCGGGACCATATCCGGATATTCAGTATCCGGATATCTCACTGTGCATATCCGGATATCCAATATCCGGATATCCGGATATCACATATCCGGATATCCAAAACCCCATATCCGCATATCACATATCTGAATATTCATCGGGCAGATATCCGGATATTTCACGACAAAATGCAGTTCTGCATTTTCGTGAAGATATCCATCCAAGGTTGGGTTTTTACCGATTTTAAATACCTAAACATACATTTCTAGGTGTGTTTGACATTACCCAACGTTAAGTCATTATCTTTTATCCTTTACTTGCATCAAAGTTCCATTTTTAAGTTTAAAGATTCAAGATCAAAGGTGATGAAGCTTACCAAAGCTCAAACTCAGAAAAAGGGTGCTCTTGGAGCTCACACAACAGCTCCAAGGTTCTGTCTCTCACTGTACACGAAAATAGTGCACAAAGGTGGTTCTTTTACACAACAAGGAAGCTCCTTGAAGCTTCAAAACACCTAAGGAAAGCTCCCTCCTTCCCAAAACGTGAAAACAGCAAGCTCACCCTCTCAAGACAGAAGCCAAACTCAGAAATGAAGTCTCTTTCCCACTCACAAGGATTGTTCACACTCACCCAATGTGTTTACAAGAGAAAAAGTGAAGAATTAAGGAAGAAAAGGCCTTGAACCTCAAGAAAAGGAAGGAGAAAACCCAAAGGTTGTGTTTCTGGTCAGCCACCAACACAACTCACGTGGCAAAATCTGGTATCTAGGGCAATGTGCCCTTAATAAGGGTAATAATAGCCCAAACGCACTTAAACACACTGTATTAACTTTAATTGCTATTCTTAGCATTTTAATCCCAAGCTTTGGAATCTGAAACTACACATTTTTCCAAGAATTATCATATTTTTCTTATAATTTTCTGAGAACCTTTCCGGTACGCGCTTTTCCAAGCCAGTACCGGTTTCTAGCACCATTTCTCATTATCTGGACTTGAAACTCGTTTTACAAGTCCTACATATTATTCTAGTAATTAACATGCACTTACATTCATTTTCCGGGATACTTTTTCGGTACTCATTTATACCGACTAGCAGAACCGGTATCTGCACTTTTCTTCCGAAAAGCGATTTTCAGCATTATTACTCACTTACTATAATTATTAAAGCCTCATAATAATTATTAGGGTCAATTATGGAATCATTTCCTAATTTTGCATAATTAATTAATTAAATACCTTAATTAACGGTGCGGGTTCTTACATTCACCCCACCTTTTTAGGATTTTGACCTCAAAATCAGAAACATACCTGGTCGAAACTGCCGGAAAAGCTCGTCCTCACGCTCCCAAGTACACTCCTCAGGAGTCCTTCCGGTCCACTGCACCTTGACCATCGGAATGATCTTGCTCCTCAGCTGCTTCTCGCCACGATCGAGAATCTGTAGTGGTCCGACGGGAGTCTTTAGGTTCTCCCGAACCTCCACATCATCCGGTTGCACAACATGCGACGGATCTGCTATGTACCTCCGAAGCTGAGACACGTGAAACACGTCGTGGATGTTAGCTAGGTTCAGAGGCAAGGCAAGCCGGTAGGCAACAGGCTCAGCTTCCTCACTCCGAGTTCCCGTCCAACACCGGTGACAGTTGAAAGTCTCACAAACACGTGCTCACCCTCATTGAACTCCAGTGGACGATGCTTGACATCGTAGTAGCTTTTCTGACGATTCTGCGCCTGCTTCAGCTTTTCCCTGATGATCTGGATATGCAGGGTGGTATCTTGGACAAAGTCCAAGCCAAACAACTCACGATCCCCAACCTCCGACCAGCAGGTAGGTGTACGACACCTCCTACCGTAGAGCGCCTCGTAGGGTGCCATGCCCAGACTAGAATGAAAACTGTTGTTATACGAAAACTCTACCAATGGAAGGTACCTATCCCATGCCGAGCTCTGCTCCAACGTGCAAGCCCGCAACATGTCCTCCAAGGTCTGGATAGTCCGCTCAGTCTGTCCATCAGTCTGAGGGTGATAGGCGGTATGAAAGTTGGAAATGGCCTTGAAGGCCGATGCATGCTGGAGGGAAAAACAAAACTTTTTCATTGCGGAACACACATGCATTCAAGATCATGCTTTTAGAAAGCATGATGTTACCTTGTTCGTGAAAACTCGTGATGATCAAGGTAGTTCTGAAGGGTTCAGACCCTCTAACGTAGATCCACACCACCCACTGCGTCTAGGTGCAAGAACTCCTTCTTGTGAAACCGCCAAGTGATCACTACAATGAGGCTTGCTAAGCGCACACTGTGTGAAGAGAAAGGCTAGGTAAAAGTGTTTGAAACAGTGAAGCTTTCAATGTGAAAACTTCACAAAAGCGGCGCAGGAGAGGAGAAGAGAATGGCTTGGTTGGTTTTCTAAAAACCCTAGAAGGAACATATATATAGAGGCGCACAGGAGGAGCCTATTTGTTCAAAACAAATCAGATTTTTAATTAATAAAAATCGCTTCCAAAAGGGCGCTCCATCAAAAAGAGAGAGAATATGATTTGTTGCAAATTAAATCTCATCAAATCTTGCCAACAACATCCTATAATATCTTTATGATATATTAGGTTCAAAACCTAATCAAATATCTGATCGTAAATCATCATATAATCAGTTATATGGTGCGCCCCATATAGCCTAAATAATGGCCAGATACATTTGAGTAGTTGCATTCAAACTTGAATCAAATCACTCAAATATTCTCCCAAAAGATCGTATCTTCTGGAGCTGATTTTGATGACTAACCAACAGCCAAATCAGCACCCCAAATCTTCTTAGATTATGTCCAAAAGATTTCCTCTTGATATGTTCCAACAAGATCTCCTCTTATCTTTTTGTTATGAAACAACTTTTCATAGCAAATTCAAATTCGAATTTCAAACATTTGAATTCAAACTTTCAAACACTTCAATTTTAAATTCATATTCAAAATCTAAATTCAAATTCAAATTTCAAAATTCAAATTTCAAAATTCAAAATTCAAATTCAAAATTCAAATTTCAAATTTCAAATTCAAAATTCAAAATTCAAAATTCAAAATTCAAAATTCAAAATTCAAATTTCAAAATTCAAATTCAAATGTCAAATTTCAAAATTCAAAATTCAAAATTCAAAATTCAAAATTCAAATTCAACATTCAAAATTTAAACATTTGATAATTAATTTAACTAATTAAATTAATTAGTAATGTCTTAGACTATCCAAGCCCATTACTTAGATCCATGCGCCCTCCACCCTATCTGTGGAGTTCCAAACTACTTCTTGGGCTAATAACAATTGTTAGGCCCAATACCATTAATGCTAGAGAATCTAGACAATTAGGTGTTAGTGTGTGACCCATTAGGTCCAACATAGCCACTGACATAAATGGGCTTGGGCCCAATAAGCCCACAACCCATCTAATGACAACACAGAGTACTAGCAATGCTTTGTTGCCCCAGAACTAGTTAGATTAATGACTTGATCATCCTATTGCACATATTTGGTTGCCGTATATATTTCCTTTCGTCTCGGTTACCTTCCCATAAAACCTATGGTAAGGAAGCGTATCAACCCCAGCGGTTTAGGGTAAGCTTTATTCGAAATAGGGAATCTTCAATTTACAGACTCTAAAGGCAGATCATCTCATGATCTCTTTTACTATGCATAGATTCTCGAGTCCCTGTAAATGTTATCCCGATTTCTCCGGTTTACAGATAACCTAATCTCTCACAGAGATTTGACGAATTCCTTCCGCTTATCACCCTAGCCCTGTGCTCTTTCAGGACAAGCCCAACAGTATACCTATGAGTCTCCATGTTTCAGGCAGACGAGGTGCACAATCAAAGCATGCCTTCTAGAACACAGTCTAGGTAATAACTTCTGGTCTTAGGAAAGACATACCCAAATATAAAGAGACTACTCTAATGATACTTTCTGTGAGAGTTCCTCATAGAGTCTCTTTGTGGGTCTGTTCAGTGCGAGCTATACCCTTATAGGTCCACCCACGACTTTAGCTAAGACATCTCCATATCTGTAGCACATGAGGTCTATACCTTGTATCCATATACAAGTAGATAAGTCGTGCTAGTCTTACCCGAGATTACTGACCCCATTCTCAGTATCTCTAGACTAGGAACATAAAATTAGGAATAAACATCCGCTATTCTTGAATCCTCATGATTGTGATCTCATCACAGATACTCAAGAGATACCTATTTTATTCCACGGGGTTTATCAAGTTATTCATAATATATTAACATTAATATCGAGACAGAATTATGAAATAAGATAAAGAGTGCTTTTATTTATTTACGACAATATTAAAAAGGTCTACATTTATGTCCTTATTTAATCATAAGATTGTCTCTAGGACACCCAAATACTAACACGGTACTCAATCTCAACTGCGTACCAAAAGCTCCCTGAAGCGCCTCCCAGAACCGAGATGTGAACTTCGGGTCCCTATCACTGATGATACTCACGGGCACCCCGTGAAGCCTCACAATCTCGCGAACATACAGTTTTGCCAACTGCTCTGTAGTGAAGCTCACCTTCACTGGAAGAAAATGGGCAGACTTCGTCAGTCTGTCCACAATGACCCATAGTGAGTCACAGCCAACCTGAGTCTTCGGCAGACCCACAACTAAGTTCATGGAAATGCTCTCCCACTTCCACTCCGGAATCTCAAGAGGTTGAAGTTTACCAGACGGCTTCTGGTGTTCAATCTTCACTTTCTGGCAAACCAAACACTTGGACACAAAGATAGCAACATCTTTCTTCATGCCCGGCCACTAGAAGTTCTTCTTCAAGTCTTGATACATCTTAGTAGCACCAGGGTGGATAGAAAACTGACCCTTATGGCCTTCTGCCATAACCTCTTCTGTCAATGGACCTCGAGGAACCACAATCCTCCGCTGGAACAAAAGCAATCCATCATCATTCCAAGACACACCGTCTTGGTTCTTCATATAATCCAGACACTCTCTCTGAACTTGTGCCTCTTTAATCTTTTCTAGCAGCTCGTTCGCAACATCTGATGCTTCCAACCCGAGAAGTACGCTCGCACACGGAGCGGTCACTGCCAAGTGGCGGAACTTCTCAACCACATCGAAGTTACCAAGTAGCAAACTGGATGAACTACTGGATTTTCGACTCAAAGCATCAGCTACCACATTGGCCTTGCTAGGATGATACCTTAGCTCAAAGTCGTAGTCCTTGATGAACTCCATCCATCTCCTCTGCCTCATGTTCAACTCCTTCTGGTCGAACAGGTACTTCAAACTCTTGTGGTCACTGAACACCACAAACCTCAAACCAAAAAGATAATGCCTCCAAATCTTGAAAGCAAACACAATCGCAGCCAACTCCAAATCATGAGTCGGGTAGTTCTCCTCATGAGGCTTCAACTGCCTCGAAGCAAAAGCAACAGCTCTACCAGACTGCATCAGCACACAACCCAGCCCCTTTTCCAAAAGCATCACAGTAAAGCTCAAACTGCTCCTCAGGATCAGGAAGGATCAACACAGATGAAGAAGTCAATCTCTCCTTCAACTCCTGAAAGCACGCCTCACACTCGTGAGTCCACACAAATGGAGTCTCCTTTCGGGTAAGGCGAGTCAAAGGGAGAACCATCGTGGAAAAACCCTTGATGAACCTCCGATAGTAACCTGCCAAACCTAATAAGCTCCTCACCTCCGTAGCTGTATTGGGTCTCTCCCAATCCAACACGGCCTCAATCTTATTGGGATCCACTGCAATTCCATCTGCTGAAATCACATGCCCCAGAAACTTGACTGATTTGAGCCAAAACTCACACTTAGAAGGTTTAGCATAAAACTTTTTCTCCTTCAGCACTTGCAGAACTATCCTCAGATGCTCCGCATGCTCCTCCTCAGTCTTGGAGTAGATCAGAATATCATCAATGAAGACAATCACAAACTGATCCAAATACGGCTGGAAAATCATGTTCATGTAATCCATGAACACTGCCGGCACATTTGTGAGTCCAAACGGAATCACCAAATACTCAAAATGACCGTATCTCGAACGAAACGCGGTCTTCGGGACATCCTCCGGCTTCACCCGAATCTGATGGTATCCGGACCGGAGATCAATCTTGTAATACACACAAGCGCCCCTGAGCTGATCCAACAGATCATCGATCCGAGGAAGGGGATACTTGTTCTTGATTGTCACCTTGTTCAACTGCCTGTAGTCGGTGCACAATCGCATTGTCCCGTCCTTCTTCTTCACAAAGATAACCGGTGCTCCCCAAGGAGACACACTCGGTCTAATGAAATCTTTCGCCGAAAGATCCTCAATATGCTTCTTAAGCTCAGCCAACTCCGGTGGCGACATCCGATAAGGAGCTAAAGAAATCGGCCCCACACCGGGCAACAAGTCAATGGAGAACTCTATCTCCCGCTGCGGTGGAAACTCAGGGATCTCCTCAGGAAACACCTCCAGGAACTCCCCCACCATAAGAATGCCAGTGATATCCTCCTGTGTCCCACTCACCAAACCACCCAACATGACATAACCCAATGCCCCTGCTCGCAACGCTCTCCTGGCCTGCAGCAGTGAAAGGTATGGCGAGGAACTAGCTGTGGAATCACACGGAGACATCACCACGCGCTTTGCACAACAATCAATCAATGCACAGTTTCTAGACAACCAATCCATGCCCAGAATAATCTCAAGGTTGGCCATCGGCAATCCTATCAGATCTACCGAGAACTCACAGCCATCCCACTGAAACGCTACATCGCGATGTACAGTGGTAGAATCACAAATCTCTCCGGTGGCGGAAGTCACCCGCAACGGTGGAGAAAGCACTGCACTGGGCAACTCAAGCCCCAAAGCATTCGGGGTAGCAACAAACAAATGAGTAGCCCCGGAATCAAAGATAGCATCAACAAAAGAATCACCAATAGACACAGTACCTTTGACAAGGTTCGGAGCGCGGTCTGACTGCTTCCTATCCAGTGTATAAACTCTCCCAACAGAAGGTGGCACTGCAGGTGCTGAAGAAGATGCCATCGGAACCATCTGCAAAGGAATTGCCTGAACAGCTGCAGCTCTCACCGTCGACGACGGACAATCTCTAGAGAAATGGCCCTCCTTGCCACACTTAAAGCACAACAACTGCCCCGTAGCACAGCGTCCCACATGCTCCTTCCCACATCCTGAACATCTCGAAGTGGTAGGAGGCCTAGCAGAACTCCCCTGATGTGAAACAACTCTCTTGAACTGACCAGGCGCCTACCTAGTCGCTAACTGCTTTCCCTTGCCCTTATCAGCAAACCTGATGTCCGTCCAAGAAGTAGGAGTAGGAGTGGAACCACCTGTTTCCTTGCTCTCCTCAACCTTGGCCCTCTTGGCCTTGCTTGCTATGCAAACATCCTCAATGTCCTTACATTGCTGAACTAGTGTACCAAAATCCCTCGAAGCAGCACCAGCAAGATGCTCAGCAATCACCTCACTAAGTCCCCTGCGAAACTTAGCTGCCAGAAACAACGGAGTAGGAGGAACCATCCTGAAGTGTGCAAACTTCACTAGCTCATTAAACTTAGCCAGGTACTCATCAACAGACATCGAGCCCTGTACTAAACGATCAAACTCTCCCTGCTTCCTCTCCTGCGCATCATAGGGAAAGTATCGACCCAAAAAGCACTCCTCAAAGAATGGCCACGTCATGACATGGCCCTGCCTCTCAAAAGCACGAGAGGTGTGCGTCCACCACTCATGGGCATCGCCCTCCAGCATGTAGGTCGAGAACATCAGCTTCTGTGGGTCTATACACTGCATGACCCGAAAAATCTTGTCCAGCGACTCTAGCCATCTCGCAGCAGCAATAGGATCCAAAGACCCCTCAAACACAGGTGGCTTATGCTTCCCGAAAGCATTCAGCCGGCGATCGATCACATCACGATCCTCAGCAATCCCCACAAGGGGCTCCCTCGTCTCAGCGGCATGAGTAGCACTGCCGATGTGACTATGGCTCTCCTCCTGAACACTAGGTGGAGGCGGTGGCGGTAGTGGTGGAGCCTGGCCAATAGCAGGATCAGCTCTCATCTCCTCCAACATGACTCTCATCATCGTCATGTTCGCCATCCTGTTCGCCTCGAGGACTTCCTCGGTGGTCCTCTGGTTCGCTTCACGAACATCAACTGCGGCTATCCGGTTCGCCTCGCGAACAGCTTCCATCATTGCCGCGTTGGCAACTCTAGCGGCCTCCTGATCGGCTAACCTAGCCGTCTGCATCTCAGCCAACGCAGTCAGGATAGGATCGGGTTGATCCTCAGAAGTCTCTCGTGTTCTCCCGGACCTTACCATGACTCTGCACAAGTTACACAAATTATGAGTTGATCAAGCCCACGCAATGTGATCACATATACAACATCATAATAAAATTCGACAGAGTAAACACAAAGACAGACACAACCAAACAACATAGCAATTGCAATTCATACAGGCTTTTCCCTCGAACCATTGCTCTGATACCATAAATGTAACACCCGTATATATCCGGTAATGTTATCATAATATCGTATTAAGCTGCGCTTAATTAAAAATGCGGAATTACTTTTTATTTTCAATTATGCTGCCATTAACATTACCAACTTGCTTAATAATCAATTAATAAAACATCGCCTGTATGTAATTGCAATAAAACAACTAACTGAAATACCTCATAGCATAGATAATATAAGTGTGGCTCTAGTCGCGGAACTACAACAATGTAGATCGGACCATCTAACAGTTTATACAACTCCAATCTAAAAGTACTAACAGAAAGTGTCATGGACAATCCCCATGCTCACTCAAATAAGGCAACATGCCCAACATTAGTCTCAACAACAACATATCATAAATAACGGAAAACATAAACAGCATCCAAATCCAGTCATGCTAACATAAAGCAGTAAAACATAATCAGCTAAGCTCCGGCCTCCTGTCGCCTGAGGCATCAGTACTCATACTACCTGATCCTGAAATAAGCATTCCCCAAACGTGGGGTAAGATCTCTAATCTAGAAATCTCAGTAAGTCAGTGAGTCCTCAAGGATCTTCCACCCCAAGCTCACTTATATGTGCAATATAAGTTCAAAAGCAGTTTATCATTTATCTTTTCTAAAACAATGTAATGCAGCAGATAATCATACCATGTGTGTCAATACTAATCTACTGGCCAGAGACAGTGCAGGTATACGTCTATCACCTACACACCGTGCAAGTACCACTTGCATTCACCCCGGTACACCGTCTTGTATGGCGCTACATACTCAGGCTTCCCGTCAAGATGAAACAACACATGCATATTAAAAGCCATTACATGTAAAGTTCAATCAACATATCAAATATCCAAAAGCATGTACATAGCATGCATAAACCACACCCCCATGGGACATGGTGGAACCACAACATGGCTAAACCGAGGACACGAAAGCTTACCTTGCAAGCTAACTCCAAAAGCCAAGAGTCCACAGCTCAAAGTCCAAACACAACAGATTCACAATCTGTTATGGACCAATACTATATCAATAATAATGCAACACAAGCATATAACTTAAAGACAACGCCTTTCCTTGCGTTCTACGTCTTAAGGCTCCATACCAAGCCACAAGTCCTTAATCACAACGATTCTGACTTAAATCATTAATTACAGAAGTTCAACTTCATCAATCTAGGGTCCATAAACCCCCAATAGCCTACTGTACACACAGCACATCTACTGTTCTACGAAATCCCAGAATATCTTGATATTCCTCGGGACCATATCCGGATATTCAATATCCGGATATCTCACTGTGCATATCCGGATATCCAATATCCGGATATCCAGAATCCCATATACGGATATCAAATATCCGGATATCCAAAACCCCATATCCGGATATCACATATCCGGATATTCATCGGGCAGATATCCAGATATTTCACGACAGAATGCACTTCTGCATTTTCGTGAAGATATCCATCCAAGGTTGGGTTTTTACCGATTTTAAACACTTAAACATACATTTCTAGGTGTGTTTGACATTACCCAACGTTAAGTTATTAACTTTTAACCTTTACATGTATCAAGGTTCCATTTTTAAGCTTAAAGATTCAAGATCAAAGGTGATGAAGCTTACCAAAGCTCAAACTCAGAAAAAGGGTGCTCTTGGAGCTCACACAACATCTCCAAGGTTCTGTCTCTCACTGTACACGAAAATAGTGCACAAAGGTGGTTCTTTTACACAACAAGGAAGCTCCTTGAAGCTTCAAAACACCTAAGGAAAGCTCCCTCCTTCCCAAAACGTGAAAACAGCAAGCTCACCCTCTCAAGACAGAAGCCAAACTCAGAAATGAAGTCTCTTTCCCACTCACAAGGATTGTTCACACTCACCCAATGTGTTTACAAGAGAAAAAGTGAAGAATCAAGGAAGAAAAGGCCTTGAACCTCAAGAAAAGGAAGGAGAAAACCCAAAGGTTGTGTTTCTGGTCAGCCACCAACACAACTCACGTGGCAAAATCTGGTATCTAGGGCAATGTGCGCTTAATAAGGGTATTTATAGCCCAAATGCACTTAAACACAATGTATTAACTTTAATTGCTACGCTTAGCATTTTAATCCCAAGCTTTGGAATCTGAAACTACACATTTTTCCAAGAATTATCATATTTTTCTTATAATTTTCTGAGCACCTTTTCGGTACGCGCTTTTCCAAGCCAGTATCGGTTTCTAGCACCAGTTCTCATTATCTGGACTTGAAACTCGTTTTACAAGTCCTACATATTATTCTAGTAATTAACATGCACTTACATTCATTTTCCGGGATACTTTTTCGGTACTCATTTATACCGACTAGCAGAACCGGTATCTGCACTTTTCTTCCGAAAAGCGACTTTCAGCATTATTACTCACTTACTATAATTATTAAAGCCTCATAATAATTATTAGGGTCAATTATGGAATCATTTCCTAATTTTGCATAATTAATTAATTAAATACCTTAATTAACGGTGCAGGTTCTTACATTCACCCCACCTTTTTAGGATTTTGACCTCAAAATCAGAAACATACCTGGTCGAAACTACCGGAGAAGCTCGTCCTCACGCTCCCAAGTACACTCCTCAGAAGTCCTTCCGGTCCACTGCACCTTGACCATCGGAATGATCTTGCTCCTCAGCTGCTTCTCGCCACGATCGAGAATCTGTAGTGGTTCGACGGGAGTCTTTAGGTTCTCCCGAACCTCCACATCATCCGGTTGCACCACATGCGACAGATCTGCTATGTACCTCCGAAGCTGAGACACGTGAAACACGTCGTGGATGTTAGCTAGGTTCGGAGGCAAGGCAAGCCGGTAGGCAACAGGTCCTACTCTACCAAGAATCTGGTATGGCCCAATAAACCGCGGGCTTAGCTTCCTCACTCCGAGTGCCCGTCCAACACCGTGACAGGTGAAAGTCTCACAAACACGTGCTCACCCTCACTGAACTCCAGTGGACGATGCTTGACATCGTAGTAGCTTTTCTGACGATTCTGCGCCTGCTTCAGCTTTTCCCTGATCATCTGGATATGCAGGGTGGTATCTTGGACAAAGTCCAAGCCAAACAACTCACGATCCCCAACCTCCGACCAGCAGGTAGGTGTACGACACCTCCTACCGTAGAGCGCCTCGTAGGGTGCCATGCCCAGGCTAGCATGAAAACTGTTGTTATACAAAAACTCTGTAGATACAAGGTATGTTTTGATGATAACAAAGTGGCAACAACAAAAAGAGAAGAGCTTTGATCAAGAGCAAAAAGCATCAACCAATGTGGATATTGAAGATGTATGATGTAGCCACACAAGAAGAGTGATGTCATATCAAAGTGGCAAGATCATTGGATAAAGAGCAACAAGGAATAATTAGAAAAACGTTGAATATTGAAGAATCAAAGTGATGATGTGGCTGCCACGATGATACTATTGATGATTCAACGTCAGCATAGTTTTGATGATAACAAACAAGTCAAAGAAGATTGCTTGAAGGTGAAGCAACATCCAAAAGAAATCAAATCAAGAAACATGCAAGCCAAGCATCAAGTCAAGTCCAAGATCTCAATGGTATATTTATCTAGGACTTAGGAAAATGTGTAAAGGTGCATAGTATTATAGCATTGCATAAGCTCAAGTCATACACATCATCAAATGCATAAATGAATCTTGAACTAACAAGTCAAACATGCATCTAAAGGTTTTTCAAATGACTTAAGCAAAAAAAAGAGAATCATGGCATTATAACAGTTACATATTCATGGCCTTATACATCCGTCAAGAAAAGTCAAATCAAGTGGTTTAAATCGTTCAAAATTGGTTTGGAAAGAGTAATTACATAAAATATAATTTTCTAGTTAATTTCCATAACCAATCATATGCTTTACAAGTCATAGAAACCATATTGAAAGAAAGGAATTTTTTAAAATGTGTAAAAAGGTCACCACTGCCATGAAATATCCGGTTATCTGACCAAGAATATCCGGTTATCTGACCAAGAATATCTGATACTGAATATCCGGATATCACATATCCGGATACGTGCGCGATGAATATCCGGATATCTACTGTTTAAACAGCTATAATCACATATCCGGATTTGTGTTCGATAAATATCCGGATATCTACTGTTTTAAACGGCTATAAACAGCTACTTTTCGAATTGGGTGCCTATATAAACCCCCCTAACATCTCAAATACACTCAATTCGGTCATTGATCATTTACCAAGTCTTTATCACTCATTCTAGCTTGCTTTTGCTCACATATTACTCATTTTGATCATTGCATAGACTTGAGCTTATCTTTGTTGTTAGGCTATACACCTACTAGTTCTTCAATTTGTAATATCTGTACTTTGAGAGTACATATCCACTCTTTATCACCTTCATCTTACTTCTTGAATCAAAAGGGGAGTGAACCCTTGTGTTGGTCTGCCAAGAGACAGAAGTCTTGGAAAGGGGAGTGAACCCTTGTTAGTCTGCCAAGAGACAGAAGTCTTGGAAAGGGGAGTGAACCCTTGTTAGTCTACTAAGAGACAAAAGTCTTGGGAATTTGTAAAGGTTTGTCAAGCACCCGTGAAGCTTGACCGTTAGTGAAAGATTTGATCGAGCGACTTCAGTCTGGACGTAGGTCACAATGGTAGTGACCGAACCAGGATATATCAAGTTTGCAAATCTCTCTATCCCTTATCTCTTGCATAAGCATTGATTAATCATTTGAGCATATTTAAATTCATATCTCATCAAATATTTACCTGATCTATTTTTCTGTTATTTAGTCACTACACGCTGTAAATTATTTAAATTAAATAAATTAGCTTTTCATATGTCAAAGTGTACTTGAAATGATTATTTAGAAACTAGAAGGGGGCTTTTGCGAAAATCTTGTAATACTCAATTCACCCCCCTCTTGAGTATGGAAGCCACATTCCTAACAAACTCTACCAATGGAAGGTATCTATCTCATGCCGAGCCCTGCTCCAACGTGCAAGCCCGCAACATGTCCTCCAAGGTCTGGATAGTCCGCTAAGTCTGTCCATCAGTCTGAGGGTGATAGGCGGTATGAAAGTTGGAAATGGCCTTGAAGGCCGATGCATGCTTGAGGGAAAAACAAAACTTTTTCGTTGCGGAACACACATGCATTCAAGATCATGCTTTAGGAAAGCATGATGTTACCTTGTTCGTGAAAACTCGTGATGATCAAGGTAGGTCTAAAGGGTTCAGACCCTCTAACGTTGATCCACACCACCCACTGCGTCTAGGTGCAAGAACTCCTTCTTGTGAAACCGCCAAGTGATCACTACAATGAGGCTTGCTAAGCGCACACTGTGTGAAGAGAAAGGCTAGGTAAAAGTGTTTGAAACAGTGAAGCTTTCAATGTGAAAACTTCACAAAAGTGGCGCAGGAGAGGAGAAGAGAATGGCTTGGTTGGTTTTCTAAAAACCCTAGAAGGAACATATATATAGAGGCGCACAAGAGGAGCCTATTTGTTAAAAACAAATCAGATTTTTAATCAATAAATATCCCTTCCAAAAGGGCGCTCCATCAAAGAGAGAGAGAATAGGATTTGTTGCAAATCAAATCTCATCAAATCTTGCCAACAACATCCTATCATATCTTTATGCTATATTAGGTTCAAAACCTAATCAAATATCTGATCATAAATCATCATATAATCAGTTATATGGTGCACCCCATATAGCCTAAATAATGACCAGATCCATGTGCCCTCCACCCTATCTGTGGAGTTCCAAACTACTTCTTGGGCTAATAATAATTGTTAGGCCCAATACCATTAATGCTAGAGCATCTAGATAATTAGGTGTTAGTGTGTGACCCATTAGGTCCAACATAGCCACTGACATAAATGGGCTTGGGCCCAATAAGCCCACAACCCATCTAATGACAGCACAGAGCACTAGCAATGCTTTGTTGCCCCAGAACTAGTTAGATTAGTGACATGATCATCCTATTGCACATATTTGGTTGCCGTATATATTTCCTTTCGTCTCGGTTACCTTCCCATAAAACCTAGGGTAAGGAAGCGTATCAACCCCTGCGGTTTAGGGTAAGCTTTATTCAAAATAGGGAATCTTCAATTTACTGACTCTAAAGGAAGATCATCTCATGATCTCTTTTACTATGCATAGATTCCCGAGTCCCTGTAAATGTCATCCCGATTTCTCCGGTTTACAGATAACCTAATCTCTCACAGAGATTTGACGAATTCCTTCAGCTTATCACCCTAGCCCTGTGTTCTTTCAGGACAAGCTCAACAGTATACCTATGAGTCTCCATGTTTCAGGCAGACGAGGTGCACAATCAAAGCATGCCTTCTAGAACACAGTCTAGGTAATAACTTCTGTCTTAGGAAAGACATACCCAAATATAAAGAGACTATTCTAATGATACTTTCTGTGAGAGTTCCTCATAGAGTCTCTTTGTGGGTCTGTTCAGTGCGAGCTATACCCTTATAGGTCCACCCACGACTTTAGCTAAGACATCTCCATATCTGTAGCACATGAGGTCTATACCTTGTATCCATATACAAGTAGATAAGTCGTGCTAGTCTTACCCGAGATTACTGACCCTATTCTCAGTATCTCTAGACTAGGAACATAAAATTAGGAATAAACATCCGGTATTCTTGAATCCTCATGATTGTGATCCCATCACAGATACTCAAGAGATACCTATTTTATTCCACGGGGTTTATCAAGTTATTCATAATATATTAACATTAATATCGAGACAGAAATATGAAAAAAGATAAAGAGTGCTTTTATTTATTTGCGACAATATTAAAAAGGTCTACATCTATGTCCTTATTTAATCATAAGATTGTCTCTAGGACACCCAAATACTAACACGGTACTCAATCTCAACTGCGTACCAAAAGCTCCCTGCAGCGCCTCCCAGAACAGAGATGTGAACTTCGGGTCCCTATCACTGATGATACTCACGGGCACCCCGTGAAGCCTCACAGTCTCGCGAACATACAGTTTGGCCAACTGCTCTGTAGTGAAGCTCACCTTCACTGGAAGAAAATGGGCAGACTTCGTCAGTCTGTCCACAATGACCCATCTCGAGTCACAGCCAACCTGAGTCTTCGGCAGACCCACAACGAAGTCCATGGAAATGCTCTCCCACTTCCACTCCGGAATCTCAAGAGGTTGAAGTTTACCAGACGGCTTCTGGTGTTCAATCTTCACTTTCTGGCAAACCAAACACTTGGACACAAAGATAGCAACATCTTTCTTCATGCCCGGCCACCAGAAGTTCTTCTTCAAGTTTTGATACATCTTAGTAGCACTAGGGTGGATAGAAAACTGACCCTTATGGCCTTCTGCCATAACCTCTTCTGTCAACGGACCTCGAGGAACCACAATCCTCCGCTGGAACAAAAGCAATCCATCATCATTCCAAGACACACCGTCTTGGTTCTTCACATAATCCAGACACTCTCTCTGAACTTGTTCCTCTTTAATCTTTTCTAGCAGCTCGTTCACAACATCTGATGCTTCCAACCCGAGAAGTACGCTCGCACACGGAGCGGTCACTGCCAAGTGGCGGAACTTCTCAACCAAATCGAAGTTACCAAGTAGCAAACTGGATGAACTACTGGATTTCTGACTCAAAGCATCAGCTACCACATTGGCCTTGCCAGGATGATACCTTAGCTCAAAGTCGTAGTCCTTGATGAACTCCATCCATCTCCTCTGTCTCATGTTCAACTCCTTCTGGTCGAACAGGTACTTCAAACTCTTGTGGTCACTGAACACCACAAACCTCAAACCAAAAAGATAATGCCTCTAAATCTTGAAAGCAAACACAATCGCAGCCAACTCCAAATCATGAGTCGGGTAGTTCTCCTCATGAGGCTTCAACTGCCTCGAAGCAAAAGCAACAGCTCTACCAGACTGCATCAGCACACAGCCCAGCCCCTTTTCCAGAAGCATCACAGTAAAGCTCAAACTGCTCCTCAGGATCAGGAATGATCAACACAGATGAAAAAGTCAATCTCTCATTCAACTCCTGAAAGCACGCCTCACACTCGTGAGTCCACACAAATGGAGTCTCCTTCCGGGTAAGGGAAGTCAAAGGGAGAACCATCGTGGAAAAACCCTTGATGAACCTCCGATAGTAACCTGCCAAACCTAAGAAGCTCCTCACCTCCGTAGCTGTCTTGGGTCTCTCCTAATCCAACACGGCCTCAATCTTGTTGGGATCCACTGCAACTCCATCTGCTGAAATCACATGCCCCAGAAACTTGACTGATTTGAGCCAAAACTCACACTTAGAAGGTTTAGCATAAAGCTTTTTCTCCTTCAGCACTTGCAGAACTATCCTCAGATGCTCTGCATGCTCCTCCTTAGTCTTGGAGTAGATCAGAATATCATCAATGAAGACAATCACAAACTGATCCAAATACGGCTGTAAAATCCTGTTCATGTAATCCATGAACACTGCCAGCGCATTTGTGAGTCCAAACGAAATCACCAAATACTCAAAATGACCGTATCTCGAACGAAACGCGGTCTTCGGGACATCCTCCGGCTTCACCCGAATCTGATGGTATCCGGACCGGAGATCAATCTTGGAATACACTCAAGCGCCCCTGAGCTGATCCAACAGATCATCGATCCGAGGAAAGGGATACTTGTTCTTGATTGTCACCTTGTTCAACTGCCTGTAGTCGGTGCACAATCGCATTGTCCAGTCCTTCTTCTATACAAAGATAACCGGTGCTCCCCAAGGAGACACACTCGGTCTAATGAAATCTTTCGCCGAAAGATCCTCAATATGCTTCTTAAGCTCAGCCAACTCCGGTGGCGACATCCGATAAGGAGCTAAAGAAATCGGCCCCACACCGGGCAACAAGTCAATGGAGAACTCTATCTCCCGCTGCGGTGGAAACTCAGGGATCTCCTCAGGAAACACCTCTAGGAACTCCCCCACCACAGGAATGCCAGTGATATCCTCCTGTGTCCCACTCACATAACCACCCAACATGACATAACCCAATGCCCCTGCTCGCAACGCTCTCCTGGCCTGCAGCAGTGAAAGGTATGGCGAGGAACTAGCTGTGGAATCACACAGAGACATCACCACGCGCTTTGCACAACAATCAATCAATACACAGTTTCTAGACAACCAATCCATGCCCAGAATAATCTCAAGGTTGGCCATCGGCAATCCTATCAGATCTATCGAGAACTCACGCCATCCCACTGAAACGCTACATCACGATGTACAGTGGTAGAATCACAAATCTCTCCGGTGGCGGTAGTCACCCGCAACGGTGGAGAAAGCACAGCACTGGGCAACTCAAGCCCCAAAGCAATTGGGGTAGCAACAAACAAATTAGTAGCCCCAGAATCAAGGATAGCATCAACAAAAGAATCACCAATAGACACAGTACCTCTGACAAGGTTCGGAGCGCGGTCCGACTGCTGCCTATCCAGTGTATAAACTCTCCCAACAGAAGGTGGCACTGCAGGTGCCGAAGAAGATGCCATCGGAACCATCTACAAAGGAACTGCCTGAACAGCTACAGCTCTCGCCGTCGACGACAGACAATCTCTAGAGAAGTGGCCCTCCTTGCCACACTTGAAGCACAACCACTGCCCCGTAGCACAGCGTCCCACATGCTCCTTCCCACATCCCGAACATCTCAGAGTGGTAGGAGGCCTAGCAGAACTCCCCTGATGTGAAACAACTCTCTTGAACTGACCAGGCGCCTGCCTAGTCGCTAACTTCGTTCCCTTGCCCTTATCAGCAAACCTGTTGTCCTTCCAAGAAGTAGGAGCAGGAGTGGAACCACCTGTTCCCTTGCTCTCCTCAACCTTGGCCCTCTTGGCCTTGCTTGCTATGCAGACATCCTCAATGTCCTTACATTGCTGAACCAGTGTACCAAAATCCCTCGAAGCAGCACTAGCAAGATGCTCAGCAATCACCTCACTAAGTCCCCTGCGAAACTTAGCTGCCAGAAACAACAGAGTAGGAGGAACCATCCTGAAGTGTGCAAACTTCACAAGCTCATTAAACTTAGCCAGGTACTCATCAACAGACATCGAGCCCTGTACCAAACGATCAAACTCTCCCTGCTTCCTCTCCTGCGCATCATAGGGAAAATATCGGCCCAAAAAGCACTCCTCAAAGAATGGCCACGTCATGACACGGCCCTGCCTCTCAAAAGCACGAGAGGTGTGCGTCCACCACTCATGGGCATCGCCCTCCAGCATGTAGGTCGAGAACATCAGCTTCTGTGGGTCTATACACTGCATGACCCGAAAAATCTTGTCCAGCGACTCTAGCCATCTCGCAGCAGCAATAGGATTCAAAGACCCCTCAAACACAGGTGGCTTATGCTTCCTGAAAGCATTCAGCCGGCAATCGATCACATCACGATCCTCAGCAATCCCCACAAGGGGCTCCCCCGTCTCAGCAGCATGAGTAGCACTGCCGATGTGACTATGGCTCGCCTCCTGAACACTAGGTGGAGGCGATGGCGGTGGTGGCGGTGGTGGTGGAGCCTGTCAGTAGCAGGACTAGCTCTCATCTCCTCCAACATGACTCTCATCATCGTCATGTTCGCCATCCTGTTCGCCTCGAGGACTTCCTCGGTGGTCCTCCGGTTTGCTTCACGAACCTCAGCTGCGGCTATCCGGTTCGCCTCGCGAACAGCTTCCATCATTGCCGCGTTGGCCACTCTAGCGACCTCCTGATCTGCTAACCTAGCCGCCTGCATCTCAGCCAATGCAGTCAAGATAGGATCGGGTTGATCCTCAGAAGTCTCTCGTGTTCTCCCGGACCTTACCATGACTCTGCACAAGTTACACAAATTATGAGTTGATCAAGCCCACGCAATGTGATCACATATACAACATCATAATAAAATTCGACAGAGTAAACACAAAGACAGACACAACCAAACAACCTAGCAATTGCAATTCATACAGGCTTTTCCCTCGAACCATTGCTCTGATACCATAAATGTAACACTTCGTATATATCCGGTAATGTTATCATAATATCGTATTAAGCTGCGCTTAATTAAAAATACGGAATTACTTTTTCTTTTCAATTATGATGCCATTAACATTACCAACTTGCTTAATAATCAATTAATAAAACATCGTCTGTATGTAATTGCAATAATACAGCTAACTGAAATACCTCATAACATAGATAATATAAGTGTGGCTCTAGTCATGGAACTACAACAATGTAGACCGGACCATCTAACAGTTTATACAACTCAAATCTAAAAGTACTAACAGAAAGTGTCATGGACAATCCCCATGCTCACTCAAATAAGGCAACATGCCCAACATCAGTCTCAACAACAACATATCATAAATAGCGGAAAACATAAACAGCATCCAAATCCAGTCATGCTAACATAAAGCAGTAAAACATAATCAGCTAAGCTCCGGCCTCCTGCCGCCTGAGGCATCAGTACTCATACTACCTGATCTTGAAATAAGCATTCCCCAAACGTGGGGTAAGATCTCTAATCTAGAAATGTCAGTAAGTCAGTGAGTCCTCAATGATCTTCCACCCCAAGCTCACTTACATGTGCAATATAAGTTCAAAAGCAGTTTATCATTTATCTTTTCTAAAACAATGCAATGCAGCAGATAATCATGCCATGTGTGTCAATACTAATCTACTGGCCAGAGACAGTGCAGGTATACGTCTATCACCTACACACCGTGCAAGTACCACTTGCATTCACCCTGGTACACCGTCTTGTATGGCGCTACATGTTAGTATTTGGGTGTCCTAGAGACAATCTTATGATTAAACAAGGACATAGATGTAGACATTTTTAATATTATCGCAAATAAAAGAAAGCACTCTTTATCTTGTTTCATAATTCTGTCTCGATATTAATGTTAATATATTATGAATAACTTGATAAACCACGTGGAATAAAATAGGTATATCTTTAGTATCTGTGATGAGATCACAATCATGAGGATTCAAGAATACCAGATATTTATTCCTAATTTTATGTTCCTAGTCTAGATATACTGAGAATGGGGTCAGTAATCTCGGGTAAGACTAGCACGACTTATCTACTTGTGTATAGAGACAAGGTATAGACCTCATGTGCTACAGATATGGAGATGTCTTAGCTAAAGTCGTGGGTGGACCTATAAGGGTATAACTCACACTGAACAGACCCACAAAAGAGACTCTATGAGGAAATCTCACAGAGAGTATCATTAGAGTAGTCTCTTTATATTTGGGTATGTCTTTCCTTAGACCAGAAGTTATTACCTAGACTGTGGTATAGAAGGCATGCTTTGACTGTATACCTCGTCTTCCTGAAACATGGAGACTCATAGGTATACTGTTGGGCTTGTCCTGAAAGAGCACAGGGTTAGGGTGATAAGCTGAAGGAATTCGTCAGATCTCTGTGAGAGATTAGGTTATCTGTAAACCGGAGAAATCGGGATGACATTTACAGGGACTCGGGAATCTATGCATAGTAAAAGAGATCATGAGATGATCTGCCTTTAGAGTCAGTAAATTGAAGATTCCTTATTTCGAATAAAGCTTACCCTAAACCGCAAGGGTTGATACGTTTCCTTACCCTAGGTTTTATGGGAAGGTAACCGAGACGAAAGGAAATACATACGACAACCAAATATGTGTAATAGGATGATTATGTCATTAACCTAACTAGCTCTGGGGCAACAAAGCATTGCTAGTGCTCTGTGTTGTCATTAGATGGGTTGTGGGCTTATTGGGCCCAAGCCCATTTATGTCAGTGGCTATGTTGGGCCTAATGGGTCACACACTAACACCTTATTGTCATGACAATATAGCATTAAAGGTATTGGGTCTAATAATGGTTGTTAGCCCAAGAAGAAGTTTGGAAGCCCACCAAAAGGAAAAAAGGGCGCATGGTTAGTTAATGGGCTTGGATGGTCCAAGACATTACTAGTTAATTTAATTAGTTAAATTAATTATCAAATGTTTAAATTTTGAATTTTGAATTTGAAATTTGAATTTTGAATTTTGAATTTTGAATTTGAAATTTGAAATTTGAAATTTGAAATTTTGAATTTTGAATTTTGAATTTGAATTATGAATTTGAATTTGGAATTTGAATTTGAATTTAAAATTTAAATATTTGAACGTTTGAATTCAAATGTTTGAATTCGAATTTGAATTCAAATGTTTGAATTCGAATTTGAATTGGCTATGAAAAGTTGTTTCATAACAAAAGGATAAGATAAGATCTTGTTGGAACAAATCCCAAATATGAAGAGGAGATCTTTGAGAATCTTCTAGTGAGGATATGGGGCGCTGATTTAGGTATCTGATGATGGTCATAGGATCAACCAAATGAACTCCAGTCAGATTTGGTTTGTTGAGAGAATAAGTGAGACAGTTGGTTCAAGTTTGAATGCAACTGTTCAATGTATCTGGACTGTTATGAGGCCAAGTGGGGCGCACCATATGGCTGGCCATATGATGGTTGTTGAGTCAGATTCTTGTTGAGATATTCACTTGATATCATGAGGATGTGAGAGGAGGTTGTTGACAAGATTTGAATTTTGCAACAACTCCACTCATCCCCCTAGTGTGCGCTATATATAGGGCCT
Source organism: Gastrolobium bilobum (assembly GCF_033153095.1). Taxonomy (NCBI): domain Eukaryota; kingdom Viridiplantae; phylum Streptophyta; class Magnoliopsida; order Fabales; family Fabaceae; genus Gastrolobium; species Gastrolobium bilobum. The sequence continues at coordinate 120,637 of NW_026896591.1, forward strand.
TATTTGAGTGAAGAAAATCAGATTTATAATTAACTCATTCTCTCATCTCCTTGTGGGTTCCTTTTGAGATTTTTCTTAAGAGAGTTTCGAAATAACCTAGCCTTTTTCAAAGAAAACCATGCGCCACTTTTGTGTCTATTCTTGCTGAATATTCACTCTTCTAAACACCTTGACCTAGCCTCCTCCTTCACACATTGGGCGCATAGCTTGCCTCCATTGGTGTTTTCGTTGGTCGCCTTGAAGAAGAGTTCTTCCGTCTTGACAAAGGGTGGTGTGGATCAACATTAGAGGGCTTGAATCTTCAAGCCTCATCTTGATCATCCTCCAGTTTTGGAAAGCAAACAAGGTAACATCCATGCCCTAAAGCATGTTTCTTGATATGGTATGTGTTATTCCGCTCGAAAAAATTTGTTTTTCCCTCTCACATGCCTCGACCTTCAAGGTCAGTTTCTTTCACTACATACTCAGGCTTCCCGTCAAGATGAAACAACACATGCATATTAAAAGCCATTACATGTAAAGTTCAATCAACATATCAAATATCCAAAAGCATGTACACAGCATGCATAAACCACACCCCCATGGGACATGGTGGAACCACAACATGGCTAAACCGAGGACACGAAAGCTTACCTTGCAAGCTAACTCCAAAAGCCAAGAGTCCACAGCTCAAAGTCCAAACACAGCAGATTCACAATTTGTTATGGACCAATACTATATCAATAATAATGCAACACAAGCATATAACTTTAAGACAACGCCTTTCCTTGCGTTCTACGTCTTAAGGCTCCATACCAAGCCATAAGTCCTTAATCACAACGATTCTGACTTAAATCATTAATTACAGAAGTTCAACTTCATCAATCTAGGGTCCACAAACCCCCAATAGCCTACTGTACACACAGCACAGCTATTGTTCTACGAAATCCCAGAATATCCGGATATTCCTCGGGACCATATCCGGATATTCAATATCCGGATATCTCACTGTGCATATCTAAAGAGGTTGAAGCTTACCAGACGGCTTCTGATGTTCTATCTTCACCTTCTGGCAAAGCAAACACTTGGACACATACGCAGCTATGTCCTCTTTCATACCCAGCCACCAAAAGTTCTTCTTCAGGTCTTGATACATCTTTGTCGCACCTGGGTGGACAGTGAACTGGCCCTTATAGGCCTCTACCATAACCTCTTCGGTCAAAGGACCTCGAGGAACCAACAATCCGCTTCTGGAACAACAGAAGTTCATCCTCATTCCAAGACACACCGTCCTGGTTCTTCACGTAGTCCAGGAACTCTCTCTGCACTTGCGCCTCTTGGATATTCTCTGTGAGCTCATTCTTGACTCTCACAGTCTCCATCTCGAGAAGTGCACCCCCAACAAAGAGGTCATCGACAAAACTCGAAGTTTCACAATGACCTCAGAAACGTCATTCAATTCTCTGGGACCACCAGTCACTCTCTCAATAGAGGTGACCTAACCCCATAACTCTAAAATCCACACAAAACTCGAGTGAGTTTGGTCTTATTCCATGACTCTAACACCGACTAGTCTTACAATTCGATAAATCATTATTTTCCAAATAATTTCATATTCATTTCACAATGAGAATTCATAATCAAGTTCATTTCAACCCATACATGTTAGTTAACATGCTAATTCACATAGTACGTACCTTAGTTCACGTACACCTGCAAAATTTTAAATCTTAATAACATAATAGTTCGAATACTATAAACACAATATACCTCAATCTCCATGGCATCTGCAAAATCGAAACTCAATTACAGGTGAAATGACATTGAAACATTACAACAATCTATCGTACACATTTCATGCTTAACACTATCCATGATGTCAATATGCAAACTACTTAAGAAGCATATCAATAATCAACATAAGATCCTAGAGTCATGGAGGCCACTCAACTCACAAACGAATTGTACATGCACTACCTCGCATATACAAAATTCACGCGTGGCCTTTGCCACAAATTCCAAGTGTTACACACTCAGTTTCTCTGAAGAGAATTTCTCATTCTCAAACAGAGCACCATCGCGATTAAGTAATGGTGTAAGGCATCTTGCCTCAAAAACAACATGACCAGTGCTTCCCATGGAGACACGTTCGGTCGGATGAAGTATTTTGCCGAAAGATCCTCAGAACGCTACTTCAACTTAGCCAACTCTGGTGGCGACATCCGGTGTGGAGCTAACAACAAGCCTCACACCAGGCAGTGATTCAATAGAGAACTCTATCTCCCACTGAGGCAGAAACTCAGGAATCTCCTCCGGAAATACTCCGAGGAATTCCCTCACCACAGGAAATCCAGTGATATCCTTTCGTGTCCTACTCACCAAACCTCCCAACATGACATAACCAATGTCCCTGCTCACAAGGCTCTCCTAGCCCGTAGCAATAAAAGGCGAGGAACTGGCTGTGGAATCACACGGAGGCATCACCACTCACTAGGCACAACAATCAATCAATACACAGTTTCTGGACAACCAATCCATGCCCAGAATAATCTCCAAGTTGGCCATCGGCAATCCTATCAGATCTACCGAGAACTCACGGCCGTTCCACTGAAACACGACATCTCGATGTACAGTGGTAGCTTCACACTTTTCTCCGGTGGTGGTAGTCACCCGCAATGGTGGAGAAAGCACAGACAATGCGCAACTCAAGCCCCAAAGCAATCGGGGTTGCAACAAAAGAATGTGTATCCCCGGAATCAAATAATACATCAACAGATGAATCACCAATAGACACAGTACCTCTGACAAGGTTCGGAGCTCTATCCGACTGCCGGCGATCCAACGTACACGTCCAGTAACAGGTGGCACTGCAGGTGCCGAAGTAGATGCCATCGGAACCATCTGAAGTGGAACTGTCTGAACTGCAGCAGCCCTCGCTGTCGATGACAAACAGTCTCTAGAAAAGTGACCCTCCTTGCCACACTGGAAGCATACCAACTGCCCCGAAGCAAAACGTCCCACATGCTCCTTTCCGCACCCCGAACATCTCGGAGTGGAAGGAGGCCTAGCAAAGCTTCCCTGTTGTGTAGAAGTCGTCCTCTTGAACTGACCAAGCGCCTGCCTAGTCGCAAACTGTTTTCCTTTTCCTTTCGGACCGAACTTCCTGTCTCTCTAGGAAGTGGATGTGGGAGTGGAACTACCAGTCCCCTTCACCTCAGCAACTTTGGCCCTCTTGGCCTTGCTCGTGATGCAGACATCCTCGATGTCCTGACACTGCTGCACAAGTGTCCCAAAGTCTCTCGACGCTGCTCCAGCAAGACAATAAGCAATATCCTCACTAAAACTGAGCAGCCAAGAAAATCGGAGTAGGCGAAACCATCCAAAAGTGTGCAAACTTCACCAGCTCATTAAACTTGGCCAGGTACTTGTCAACAGACAACGAGCCCTGAACCAACCTGTCGAACTCCCCCTGTTTCCTCTCCTGCACATCATACGGGAAATACCGACCCAGAAAACAATCCTCAAAGAATGGCCACGTCATGACATGACCCTGCATCTCGAAAGCACGAGAGGTGTTCGTCCACCACTCATGGGCATCGCCCTCCAGCATATAAGTAGCAAACATCAGCTTCTGCGGATCAGTACTCTGCATGACCCGGAATATCTTGTCCATCGCCTGAAGCCATCTCGATGCAGCAATAGGATCATAAGACCCATCAAAAGAAGGTGGCTTATGCTTGCGAAAAGCATTAAGCCGTCGATCAATCACATCACGGTCCTCAGCAAGCTTCAAAAAGGGTTCCATCACCCCTGTGACATGAGTAGCACTACCAATGTGACTCAGGCTCTCAACCTGAACACTAGGTGGAGGCAGCGGCGCTGGTGGCGGTGGAGGTGGTGGCGGAGGGAACTGGCCAACAGCAGGACCATGTTCGCCAGCATTGACTCGCCTCAAGAGCATGACTCACATCATGGTCATGTTCGCCAGCCGATTCGCCTCAAGAGCATCCTCTGTGGCCTTCTGGTTCGCTTCTCTGGCGGCGTCCATCATTGCCACGTTGGCCAATCTAGTGGCCTCCTTCATCTCAGCCAATGCAGTCAGGATTGGGTCGGGTTGACCCTCAACAGTCTCGCGGGTTCTCCAGGGTATTACCATGACTCTGCACAAGTTACACAAATCATGAGTTGATCAGACCCATGCAATGTGATCAAAAATGCATTATCATAATAAAACCCAACGAAGCAAACACACAAGACAGACACATCAAAACATCCTAGTTATTGCAATACATACAGGCTTTTCCCTCGAACCATTGCTCTGGTACCATAAAATGTAACACCCCGTATATATCCGGTAATGTTATCATATCATCGTATTAAGCTGCGCTTAATTAAAAATACAGAATATCTTTTTCTTTTCAATTATGACGTCATTATCATTACCAACTTGCTTAATTAATCAATTAAATAAAACCATGCCTGTATGTAAATTGGAAAAGACAGCTAACTGAAATACCTCATTAATTAAAATAACAGATATAAGTCTCTAGTCACGAAACTACTAGACCGGACAACCTACTAAGTTATACAACTCAACTCAAGGTACTAACATAAAGTTGCATGGACAAACCCCATGCTCACTCAAATAAGGCACAAGCCCCAACAGAAGTCTCAACATCAACAACATAATGAAAGCAACTAAAAACATAACATCAGCAGAATATCCAGCATCCAACATGTCAGCATAATAAACAACAATATCATCAACTGAGCTCTGGCCTCCTGCCGCCAGAGGCATCATACCCTATACTACCTGAACCTAAAATAAGCGCCCCTAAACGTGAGGTGAGATATCTAAACAAGAAATCTCAGTAAGACAAGGGGTCCTCAAGGATCTTCCACCCCAAGGTCACTTATATGTGCAATATAAGTTCAAAAAGTAGTAATTCAATATAAGTTCTCAAAACTATGCAGTGCAACAGATATTCATGCCATGTGTGTTTAAACTATTCTATTGGCCAGAGAAATGCAGGACGTACGTCTACAACCCCACAATAAGTACAAGGAACACCGCTTGCACCTCACCTACAGCCACACCATCTTGTATGTCTCCACATACTCAGGCTTACCGTATAGGTGGAACACCACATGCATATCATAAAGGCACTTGCATATAACAACTCAATAGCATTTATCAAAACAATACATCAAAACAACATCATGCATATAACCATACCCCCATGGGACATGGTGGAACCACAACATGGCTAAACCGAGGACACAAAAACTTAGCTTGCAAGCTAACAATCCAAGCCAAGAGTCCACAGCTCAAAGTCCAAACACAGCAGAATCACAATCTGTTATGGACCAATAGTATATCAACAATCATACTCTGCAAGCATACAACATAAAGACAACTCCTTTTCTTACGTTTTACGTCTTAAGGCATCACGCAAGCCACAAGCCCTTAATCACTTGATTCTGACTTAGTTCAATTATTACAGAAGTTCAACTTCCTCAAACTAGGGTCCACAAACCCCAAACATCAGTTTTGGATGAACAGTAAGCTACTGTTCCTCGGAAACTCAGAATATCCGGATATTTGTCGGGGACATATCCGGATATCAATATCCGAATATCATATCCGGATATCCATATGCGGATATCAGAAGACCCCATATCCGGATATCATATCCGAACATCCGAAGGCCCCATATCCGGATATTAATATCCGGATATTTCACGATAGAATGCAGTTCTGTATTTCTTGAAGATATCCTTCAAAGGTTCCATTTTTAACACTTCAAAAAGTTAAAGCATGCATTTTAATTCTGTTTTAGGTCCACAAACCAGTGGGTTACTTGTTTAACTCAAGAAACATGCCAAGACATCAACTTTAACTCATTAAAACTCATGATCAAGGTTAGGCAACTCACCCCAAGGCTAAAACAGAGGAAATGAGTGCTCTTGGAGCTCACCAATGGCTCCTCACAGTTCTGACTTTGCCAAAAACGAAAAAGACAACCAAGCTATGCCCTTTCTTCACAAAGAAGGCTTCTTGAAGCTCCACAAGCCAAGAAGACAACCCACACAACCCAACCAAAGAACTCAGCCCCTCAACACCTCACAAGGCAGCCCTCATAACTCAGAAAAGGCACCCTTAGCACTCTCCCATGCTCACACTCAAGTGTTTACTTGATCAAGAAGAGAAACAATGATCAAAGGTGGTGTCTTTGGTGAGAAAATGGAGAAGAAGAGGAGTAGAAAGGTGGCTGGTCACAAGGCTTCAGCAAGGTTCACGTAGAAGGCACAAATATGCCCTAGGATCATGTGCCACTAAGTATATATAGCCACTTAGGAAATAAACACACAGTATTAACTTTAATTTCTACGCTTAGCATATTAATCCCAAACTCAGGATTCTTAACCTACTCAATTTTACAAGAATTATCATATTTTTATTTTATTTTTCGGAGCACCTTTCCGGTACGCGCTTTTCACAGCCAGTATCAGTTTCTAGCACCAGTTCTCATTATTTTAACTTGAAATTCGTTTTACAAGTCCTATATATTATTCTAGGAATTATCATGCACTTATTATAATTTTCCGAGATACTTTTTCGGTACGCATTTATACCGACTAGCAGAACCGGTATTATGAACCACTTTCTACATTATACTTTTTCGTCAGAAAAGCAACTTTCAGCATTATGAACCACTTTCTACATTTATTTAAGCCTCATGTTAATTATTAGGGTCAATTATGGAATTATTTCCTAATTTCACATAATTAATTAATTAATTTCCTTAATTAACGGTGTGGGTTCTTACAATCATGATCATGAAGACTCGAGGACACTGAATGTCTATTACCTAAAATTTGTTCCTGGTCTTGAATCACCGAGAAAAGGTATTGGTGATCTCAATAAGACTAGTACGACATCATCTACTTGTATGGAGATACAAGGTAGGGACCTCATGTAATGCAGGCATGGTGATGCCTTAGCTGATGTCGTGGGTGGATCTGTTGGAGAACATATAACACTGAACTGACCCCCTAGAGACTCCACAAGGATTCATTATGGAGAGTATCATTGGATTTGTAAAGTCTCTGAACGTTTGGTAGTGCGGATCGTCCTAGACTTAAGGATGTCATCGAATACTATGTCCTAGAGTTATACTTTGACTGTACTACTCTATTCGCCTGAAAATGGGGAGAACAATGTACTCTTGGGTATAACTCGAATACATAAGTATAGATGGACATGCCGAAAGGACTCAGAATCCCCTATAAGGGATTAGTCGTTCACAAAGATCGGTAGGGCTGAGATGACTTCTAGTTGACTCGGGAATCTATTGATAGTAAGAGATCATGAAGAGTCATGATCTGTCTTAGAGTCAATAAAAGAAGATTTCTAGTTCCTGTGAAATATTATATTTAGTCAATAAAGAGAGATGATACTCTATCCTTGCTCTCGACTAAATGTGACCGACGATGTGAGGGATAATGCTGGCACGGTATCCAAATCAGAAAGGTAGATCACTTGATCAACTCAATTAGTTCTGGGGCTACAGAGCATTACTAGGATATCATGTAGTCATTAAATGGATTGGGCCTTTCTAAAGGAGTTTAACTGGTTCAAGTTTATTTATGTCAGAAACTAATTGGGCGTAACGGGTCACACACAAAGGTTGTTCCTTATTGCAAGCTATAGCAAGTTTGGACCAATAATAAGTTATTGGGCTTTGTCAAGACTATGAGTCAAGTTGGGTTGGAGTAGGGACTCCAAGCCCACTTGATCCATGCGCCCTTTTGGGGCATTAGTGGTGAAAGAGTTTTCTCCACTAATGAGCCCAAATATGATGGTAGGCCAAAGAGGCCTCAGGGCATGAATCCTAGTAAGTCAAAGAGTTGACTTGACCAAAATAAGGTTTGGGCAAATTTGAAATTTGAATTTTTGAAATTTGAAATTTGAATTTGAATTTGATATTTGATATTTGAAATTTGAAATTTGAAATTTGAAATTTGAATTTGAAATTTGAAATTTGAAATTTGAATTTGAAATTTGAAATTTGAAATTGGATTTCGAATTCGAATTACGAACTGGGATAAGATGGAATTTATATTTGAGTTTAAATTTCAAATTGGAATTTGAAATTTAAATTTAAATTTTAAATTCTATGAGGTTAGGTTGTTGAGGATAATTTAAAATTATTTAAAAGAATTATCCAATAGAGATTGGATGGAGATTCTCTCAACTGCTTTTTCATTTGAATTTAGAATTCAAATGAATATTGTTGCAACAAAATTTCTGAGGGAAGAAGAGGAAGAGGGGCGCCTATGTGGAGAGAGATATTTTGACTGGATTCTGTATCAGATTTCATTGAACAAATGGATATGATCCATACTTAAATTTTGAATTCAAGTCATGAAGCTTCCAAAGGCTCCCAACAGTCTGGTCAGTTGTTAAGTGAGAGGATCAAGCAAAGAAAGATCCTCTCACCATTCAAATTTGCGCCTAACTAAATGGGGGGGCTGATGCAGTTGATCAGATAATTAGAAAAACCTGATGCTCCCTCACTCCTCTTAGGGGGTTCTACGAAAAGTTCCAACCTTTCTTCTTCTCTCTCCTTTTTGCACCATCACCTAGCCTCAAGACACCATTACAGTCTTGAGAAAGATAATCCAAACACTTGGTAGCCTCTTCCTTGCATGCGCCTAGCCATCCATCGAGGATAAAGAGGGATCAAGGAGAAAGAGTTCTCGCTAGCAAGAAGGAGATAACCGTGTGGATCACCGTTGGAGGGCGCCATCCTTTTGCGCCTACAAGTGAAAAAGGTAATTCTGAAACCCCATATTGTTTCAACGTAAAGCATTCATACATAGGTGTATTCCGCTTCAAATTTTTTTTTTCCACCCATGTGTGCGCTCCATAGTATGACTATGGTTCAATTTTCAAACCTTTAGATTGTAGCCGGAAAAAGCATCCTTAAAGGATAACAGCTGAAACTTGGCTGAATTACCTACCAACTGATCTATGTTGGGAATTAGATAGGAATCTTTTGGACACACCTTATTGAGGTCAATGTAATACGTACAAACCCTTCATTTCCAACTAGGCTTCTTCACCATGACTACATTAGCAAGCCATGTAGTATATTGTTGTAACATCCCGCAAAAATTAGGAAATCACATAAATTATAATTAAGAATGTGAAGCATGCTTGAAACTCGAATTTAAGTTAGGTGTAGAACGAAATTAATTTAATTAGGAAAATTATTTTAAAGGAAATTCTAAGTGAATATTTATGTAATTTAATAATTCTAAACACTAGCTAAGAAGGGAGAGTATTAAGTTTCATTATAATTTATTTAGAAACCCTAGTCATTACCTGGTGGGGACATGAAGTAATAATTAATAGACATATTACAATGTGATAAGGGACCCCTTGGGAATTCATTTAAAATTCCATGGTAGAGGGGAATGCATGTCATGAATTAAAAGCCAAAGTATGTATAGCATAAGAATAATTTTAGGAACCCTCTTTTAGGAAAATCTCTAGTTATAAATAAGTAACTATATGAAACTACATGGCTGGATGAGTTTTTGGATTCAATTCTCCCATGGGCCACGACCCAAACTTACTAAAATGGGAGTAAATCAGCCCTATGTTCTTAGGCTCATTATCCTTAGCTTATCCTCAAATAAAATCTGCATGCTTAATCTTGTTTGGCCAAAGGGAAACACTTGGAAACCTTCATCCATTTTTATCTCTTGTCTTGCGCATGGTGTGGAGAAAAGAATTCAGATTTCTTGTGTTAATATCCAAAAAAACCTGAGTTGCCACCCCATGCAACCAATTAGAAGGGAGCCTCTCCATCTTGTGCCACTTGTGCGCATATTATGAGCAAAACCCCTTGGTTTACTGGTCACTGCAATCAGAATACAACTTATCCACATTAAGCATTATTTGTAATTACCAAGTGAAATTAACATGCATGCCATCCTATTAGGCAAGAAGCAATCCTCATCTACCTTATCCCTTCTCTTGTGCGCATGACATTGAGGAAGACCCAAATCAGTTTGTTGTCATTCTTGATACAAAACCCAATTAAAGCCCTCATTCTCCTCCCAAACGTTGGAAAGGTTTAACTAAAAACAGAACGCTTGTTACTCCTACTTGTTAGTATTTGGGTGTCCTAGAGACAATCTTATGATTAAATAAGGACAGAGATGTAGACCTTTTTAATATTGTCGCAAATAAATAAAAGCACTCTTTATCTTGTTTCATAATTATGTCTCGATATTAATATTAATATATTATGAATAACTTGATAAACCCTGTGGAATAAAATAGGTATCTCTTGAGTATCTGTGATGAGATCACAATCATGAGGATTCAAGAATACCGGATGTTCATTCCTAATTTTATGTTCCTAGTCTAGAGATACTGAGAATGGGGTCAGTAATCTCGGGTAAGACTAGCACGACTTATCTATTTGTATATGGATACAAGGTATAGACCTCATGTGCTACAGATATGGAGATGTCTTAGCTAAAGTCGTGGGTGGACCTATAAGGGTATAGCTCGCACTGAACGGACCCACAAAGAGACTCTATGAGGAACTCTCACAGAGAGTATCATTAGAGTAGTCTCTTTATATTTGGGTATGTCTTTCTTAAGACCAGAAGTTATTACCTAGACTGTGTTCTAGAAGGCATGCTTTGATTGTGCACCTCGTCTGCCTGAAACATGGAGACTCATAGGTATACTGTTGGGCTTGTCCTGAAAGAACACAGGGCTAGGGTGATAAGCTGAAGGAATTCGTCAAATCTCTGTGAGAGATTAGGTTATCTGTAAACCGGAGAAATCGGGATGACATTTACAGGGACTCGGGAATCTATGCATAGTAAAAGAGATCATGAGATGATCTGCCTTTAGAGTCTGTAAATTGAAGATTCCCTAATTTCGAATAAAGCTTACCCTAAACCGCAGGGGTTGATACGCTTCCTTACCCTAGGTTTTATAGGAAGGTAACCGAGACGAAAGGAAATATGTACGGCAAACAAATATGTTTAATAGGATGATCAAATCATTAATCTAACTAGTTCTGGGGCAACAAAGCATTGCTAGTGCTCTGTGTTGTCATTAGATGGGTTGTGGGCTTATTGGGCCCAAGCCCATTTATGTCAGTGGCTATGTTGGGCCTAATGGGTCACACACTAACACCTAATTGTCTAGATGCTCTAGCATTAAAGGTATTGGGCCTAATAATAGTTATTAGCCCAAGAAGTTGTTTGGAACTCCACCTAAAGGGGTGGAGGGCGCATGGTTCATTGTAATGGGCTTGGATAGTCCAAGACATTACTAATTAATTTAATTAGTTAAATTAATTATCAAACATTTAAATTTTGAATTTTGGAATTCGAAATTTGAATTTTGGAATTTTGAATTTTGAATTTGAATTTCGAAATTCGAATTTTGAATTTGAAATTTGAAATTGGAATTTTGAAATTTGGATTTTGAATTCGAATTTTGAAATTTGAATTTTGAAATTTGAAAATTTAAATTTTGAATTTGAATTTTGAATTTGAATGTTTGGACATTTGAATTTGAATATTTGAATGTTTGAATTCAAATATTTGAATTTGAATTTGAATTGCCTATGAAAGGTTGTTTCATAACAAAAGGATAAGATGAGATCTTGTTGGAACAAATCACTATATCATGAGGGAATCTTTTGGACAAGATCCAAGGCCATATATGGCGCTGATTTGGGTTGTTGGTGAGCAAGATTTGCTCATCAAAATCAGCTCCAGAAGATTCAGTCAGTTGGGAGAAAATCTGAGTGAGTTGATTCAAATTTGAATGCAACTACTCAGATGTATCTGGTCACCTTTTTGGGCTATATGGGGCGCACCATATAGCTGATCTTATGAAGATTTCTGATCAGAATTTTGAATAGGTTTTGAACCAATTCTCAAGAGAATATTCTAGGAGCCTGTTAGCAATTTTTGAAATAAAACAGCTCCACTTCTCTCTCTTTTATCTGGTGCCTAATGATCAGATTTTTAGGAGAAAAATCTGATTGGTATTTTATTTTAAATACTCTCCTCTTATGTGCCTAAGGGTTCAGTTGTTCCTCCAAGGGTTTTTCTGAAAACCTAGCCTATTCTCTCCTCTCTCCTGCGCCACTTGTGAAGCTTTCACATTGAGAGCTTCACTTTTTCAAACACTTTCACCTAGCCTCCATCTTCACATATAGAGCGCCTAGCAAGCCTCTTTGTGGTGATCATCCGGTGGATTCACAAGAAGGAGTTCTTGCACCTAGACGAGTGGGTGGTGTGGATCAACGTTAGAGGGTCTGAACCCTTCAGACCGGCCTTGATCATCTGGTGATTTCACGAACAAGGTAACATCATGCTTTCCTAAAGCATGATCTTGATGTGCATGTATATTTCGCAAAGAAAAATTTTGTTTTTCCCTCTTGCATGCATCGGCCTTCAAGGCCATTTCGAACTTTCACTACTCATTGACCAAAATCAGCTCCAAATTCCCTCCACAAGTCGTGAACCACGAGGGTAAACAATTAGGAAAGTTGCATGTTCCTGCCTTTCTTGCTTTCTCAGAACCGTGGGTTGTAGGATGAGAGAATTACCGCCTAAGCTCCCTGACACGAGCTGTCGAACTCGCGCAAGGAGTTTGCAATGTAGTAAAGCGTCAACCTAAGTCGTCTCTCAAGGAGTTTGCAATGATCTTAATCGCTCAGTTATAAAAATAAAAATAAAAATAAAATGGAAACCAAATGAAAATGGAAACTAAATGAAAAGAGAAAATAAGGAGAAACGGAAACTAAAGAAAAACGGAAACTAAAATGGGGGGGGAGTTTAATATGATTGTAAATTTAAACGGAAATAAAATAAAATAAAAAGTAATCAAATTAAAAGCAATCAACCCAAGAATTAGGATTCCAAGGATATCCATCATTGGACAAATAATTACCAAATCGCGATTGATCTCAATTGAATTAGAATCCTTATTTCCAATTGAGAACCCTCTCTAAGCGATCGCTTAGCATTTGGTCGAATACGGTGCGTCTACTCGCGCAATCGCGGAGTATCAACCCGTTCAACTTGAGTTCATTGGCTTAATCAACCTAACCATTAAATTTAATGGTTAATCTCTTTCCTAAGAATGCAATCGCGTATCTCATATTGAACACCCACAATCGCGCGATGCCAAACCGAGTGGGAAAGAGAAACGAATTTGGTTCAAAATGAGGCGCAGGTCCTCAGGATTCAACCATGGAATCCTCGACCCTTGGGTTGATTAAAGAAAAGAGGAGAGAAAAAAGACGAAAATTATATTAATTTCAAAACTGTAAAATTCAAACTCAAATGAAAGATGTTTCACAAGGTCCCTACTCTCGCCCTTTTAACCCCTAATCAAGCTGGGCTTCGGGCTCTACAAATTCAACCCAAAATAAAAGGAAACAAAATAAAATTAATGGCTCTCGGCTTCATGTACATTGGGTTCAAAATTATAACTTAAGTCCAAATGTCAAAATAAATTTCCAGCAAAATACGTCCATCTTGGGCTCAGGTTTCGACCATCTTCCCATCCGAATTGGGCTTCAGTAGATTAAATAAAAATTGTAGCCCTATCTATTAGCTGCAAAACACAACAAGAACGGAGTCAATTGGATATCTTTAGAGTGAGATATGATCAAAATACGAAAGTAGTGTAAATCTGGAAAATTATGACGAAAATCAATTAAACCCAATTAAAATCTCTAATTCTGATTTGACCCAAAAGACCTTTATTTAATTCAAATAAAACCTAAAAATACCAAGCAAGAGTAATAAATAAGTGTAACAAAATATGTGTTATCACTCCCTCGGCGTTGCCTCATGTTCAGTTCTTTTTGATCGAATAAATACTTGAGGCTCTTGTGATCACTGTACACTGTTGTAGTTGCACCGTATAGGTGATGACGCCATACCTTCAAGGCAAACACGATCGCAGCTAGTTCCAGATCGTGTGTGGGGTAGTTTTCTTCGTGCGACTTTAGTTGTCGGGATGCATACGCTACTGGTCTGTCGTGTTGCATAAGTACGCATCCCAAGCCTATCTTGGAGGCATCACAATATACCTCGAATGGTTCCTCCGGGTCTGGCAGCGTCAGTATTGGAGCTGTTGTCAGCATTCTTTTTAAATCTTGGAAACAGGCTTCACATTCTTGGGTCCATATGAAATGGACTTCTTTTCTTGTTAATCGGGTAAGCGGCAATACCCTCTTCGAGAACCCTTCTATGAATCTTCGATAATATCCTGCTAGTCCAAGGAAACTCCTTATCTCCGTGACCGTCTTTGGTCGTTCCCAGTCTACTACTGCTTCGATCTTACTGGGATCCACTGCTACTCCTTTATATGAAATTACGTGTCCAAGAAATTGTATCTCTGGCAACCAGAATTCACACTTTGATGGTTTCACATACAGTTGTTTCTCCTGCAACACTTGTAGCACAATTCTCAAGTGTTCTTCATGCTCCTCTTTGCTCTTCGAGTATATCAGTATGTCATCAATGAATACGACCACGAATCGATCCAAGTAAGGTTGGAAGATCTAGTTCATGTAGCTCATGAATACTGCCGGGGCATTAGTCAATCCGATGGGAATGACCAAGTACTCGTAGTGCCCGTATCTTGATCGAAAAGCTGTTTTCGGGATGTCTTCCGGCTTAATCCGGATCTGGTGATATCCTGACCTGAGGTCGATCTTCGAGAACACCTTCGCACCTCGTAGTTGGTCAAACAAGTCTTCGATTCTTGGTAACGGGTACTTATTCTTGACAGTCACTTTGTTGAGTTGTCGGTAATCTGTGCAAAGTCTCATCGACCCATCCTTCTTCTTTACAAACAGTATCGGTGCTCCCCATGGGGACACATTGGGTCTGATGAAGTTCTTCTTTATCAAGTCCTCCAATTGCTTCTTCAATTCTACAAGCTCCAAGGGTGACATGCGGTAGGGCGCAATTGAAATTGGCCCAGTCCCGGGTACCAGTTCGATGGAAAATTGTACTTCTCTTTCTGGACGAAAAGTGGTGATGTCATCGGGGAAAACGTCTTCGAACTCCCTGACCACTGGGATATTTGTCAGTGGTATCTCCCCTTCACCTACCAGGTTAGCCATTAACATAAGGAAGCATTCCCCCGCTTCGGAAGGTGAGTGCTCTACTCCTTCCTTGTCAATGGTTATACTGCGATTTCCGCAGTCGATCACTACTCGCTATTTGGCGAGCCAGTCCATCCCCAGAATTACATTAATCTTGACGATCTGGAGCATTATGAAGTATTGAATATACTTCTTGCCTTTATATATGAACTCGACATCTCTGCATATGAGATCTGTCTCGGTGACTTCTCCCGTTGCGGTGGTGATCCGCATTGGGGTCTGCATTCTTTCGGCGGTCAAATCGAACGCTTTTACCACATAGTCGGCAACAAATGAGTTAGTAGCACCCGAGTCAAATAAAACAGCTAAGTCTTCCCCACGGATATATATCGTACCTTTAACTAACTCGGCTGCCTGGTCTGCCACATGTTGATCCAGCGTGTAAACTCTGCCGATTCTTGGTGCCTTAGCGGTTGTCTATTGTTCTCCCCATTGTGGACAATCTTTGATGAAGTGTCCTTCTTGGCCACACTTGTAACATTTTGTCGACCCATTCAAACAGTTGCCGAAATGGGCCTTCTTACATTTGGGGCAATTGGGAGCCCTGTTGTTGTTTCCTCAGAAATTCCCGGGTTTCTTGAACTTGTTATCATCACGCCTAGGCTGCCAGGGTCTTCCTCCGCGTCTTCCTCTCCATGGTCCATTCTTAGTCATTGGAGCTTTGGGTACAGCTCCGCTGGTTTCCGCAGGCTTCCTTGTTTGCAAACCGATTGCTTCCACTTTTCGACATCGGTTCACTAGAGTGGCCATGTCACATGTGTCGTTACCAGCTACCAATTCCGCAATCCTAACGGATAGACCCCTTTGAAATTTTGCCGTCAGAAAATCCGGCATGGGCATGGTCCCTCGATAAGTCGCTAATCGGAGTAGCTCGTTGAACTTAGCGTGATATTGGTCCACTGTCATGGTCCCTTGCACGAGTCGGTCAAATTCGCCTTGCTTGCTGTCCCGGATTGACATCGGGAAATACTTCTCCAAAAACATTTCTTCAAATACGGCCCAAGTAATTGCCGCATTTTGCATCTCCAATGGTTGAGACGCATTAGCCCACCAATGCTAGGCATCTCCTTCCAACATGTACACCGAGAATAGCACCTTCTGATCTTCGGTGCATTGAATCACTCTGAAAATTTTGTCCATGGCCTGCAGCCATTGCACAGCCACGATCGGATCATGTCCTCCTCGAAAGGAGGGTGGTTTGTGTTTCCTAAAGGTCAGTAATAAGTCTTGATTATTTTGGCCCGCCGCTCCATGGTTTGGGTGCGGTTGGGGACCACCACTGGCTCCTGCTGTGCCTGAGCCACTCGCAGTGTTGTTATGGTTTGTGTTGTTAGGGTTGCGTCTTATTTCATTCAGAATGTTCTGAAACATTTCTCCTGCGTTTGTCTGCATCTGTGTGATGGTATCCCTTAAGGTGTTGATTTGACCTTGCATGTCCTCGGAACTAGGAGGATTGTTGCGAGTAGGTGGTCTACGTGGTGGCATAGTGTTGCACATATGTCACAGGATATAACAAGGGAGTTAGATAATAGTTCCATTCAAAGATCAGAAAATGCTCTGATACCATAAAAATGTAACACCCTATTTTTTACTAGCTGTTATGTTACATTGCTTGTACTTATATGTTACTTCGGGAGCTTAATCACAGCGAAATAAATTTCGTCTTCGACTACTACTAATTAGATGGCTGCTTAAGTGTCTTATGCGGATGGTGACTTATCCTACCATAAATGCTTGGTCTTAATCTAAGTCATATAATTTGAAACCTTTAAGATTTCTTACGAAAACGTTCCTTGCATAGGTTTCTCTTTCACTTATTGTTACGTCTGTATAAGGGTAAGGTTTCTCACACTAATTCCAATCATATTAGCTAAAATTATAAGACGTCTAAAGCTTAATCATGATAACCTCAAAGTATGATAGTTAGGTACAGTCATCCAAAAGTAAGTACTACTACTCAATGTCTAGAGATCCATCCAAAAGCTCATAATATCCTAACATCTCATCCAAAACGAAATACATAGCGTGCACATATAACTTGTTACGAACTAATTTAATATAGTCATCCGACAATAAACGTAATGCATCTTTCTTTACTTCCAGACGTAATAGTCGCTTGCCATCCTTTACCCACATCTTCATTCTTGGCTTTTACCTAAAAGGGATTCCCCAAAGAGGGGTGAGATTGGGGGTCTCAGTAAGGACTCACAGTTGGAGCAACCTCCAAACCATGATGCTTACTCCTGCAACTGTCATATAATAACATATACAATAATAGAATGGAAAACATTTGAAACATAGTTTGGAAAATAATCATGCTTTCATTTCATCATACCAATCCTGCCATGGCAATTACTCTCCATGGTCTTACGGACGAATACCCAGGGTCCTCGTCAGGTTGCCTCTGTGGTATTAGTGCACAGGCCATCATAATACAACTTGCATGAACACAACATTAGTTCCAGACAGCCAAACATATCATGTACAACATCATACAACAAATTGCAGTCAGACCACACTTTAACATAAAGGGGTGGCAACCATAGGGAAACCACTACAACAACCGTAAATCACTTACACAATAGTCTTGTCTTATCACTTCCCAAGAGTTCAAGGTGGTTCTGGTCCTTTCTTGTTCCTTTGGTTCGGCCTAATAACATAACCATCCTTAGTACATAGTTCTAAAATTAAAGATCTAAACTTAATATTCCTCTTGACATAGGTTCGGCCCTTTTAGATGAAATGCCTTAGGAGATGATTTTCACTAGTTGTTCTCATCCATAGGTCCTATACATTTCGGCCATACATCATGATACTTAAGAAAACATTCACAAATTTCTTTTCTAAGCTTGTTAGGGTTCGGCCATTTAGGGGTGTATACCTAAAGGTCATTTTTGATAACATGTTCATGGCTTAAATGCTCATATAAAATGGTTGATTCTTAAATCAAACTTTAGACTATACTTCCCTATACATCACATTCGGAAATTTTAGGTTTAGGTTGTTTAGCCAATGTTTTGAAGATTTAGAGAGTGCATGCATATCATTTAAGTTCGGCCATGTAGAGATGGTATACATAAGAGATGATTTCTAAGATGATAGATGCATGCATGGCTTTATTAGTCCAATATCTAGTCATGTAGAGTGGTTAGGGTTCATTCTACTAGCTTGAAGAGATGAGGTCTTACCTTAATGATGATAATACAACTTTCTCTAATGCTTCACTCTTGATCTTCAAGGAGCCTTGAGTTGAGAGTTGCTTCCAACAACCTCTTGGTTTCTTACTACACAAAGAGAGTGGAAACTTAGGGATCCTTACTCTACACCAAACGAAATGAGGTGAAGCCTTTACCTTACCTATATGGGTGAAGACAAGAGGGTTTGGAGAGCAGAGAATAATTTTGAGATGATCCTAGGTCCTTGAACTTGCTATGGCCGAGGCTTAGGAGTAGAGAAGGATGAAGTGTTTGAGTACTTTACTTGCTTGGTTTGTTTGGGAAAGGGATGGTCGAAGCCAAGGTGTGAGGGAGAAGGATTCTTTGTCTTGATGCTTAGTGCTTCACGGCCTTAGGGGGAGGAGGAAGCTCTTTTCTTGTTCTTTTATTCAAGCCTAGTCATCATTTCCTTGGGGTATTAGGTTAGAGGTGCTTGAGTGTTACTTGAGAGTGTGGGGGAAGTTATTCACATGCATTGGTGGTGAGTGAGTGATGCTTGAGTGCGAGACATCTTTCCTTGTCTTTGTTGATGGAATGGCCGAACATGTAAAGGGAGAAGATGTGGTTGTTCTTTGTGACCTTTGCATGTATTACACTTGGCATTGGTTTGGTCTTGGTGAGAGGTTTTGAGTGGGAGAAAGCAATCCTTGCTTGCCTTAGTTGATGGCCGTGACATAGGGGAAAAAGGAAGATATTTTCCTAATTTTTTATTCAAGTCTATTCATGATGAAAGCTCATAATTCAAGGAGGATTGAGTGTGAATTTGAACTAGGGTTTCCTTGCTTCCTTTGTTGTTTGGGCGAGGTTGAGAGGAAGAGAAGAGTTTGGTCATGTGACTCCTTGGTGACCGTGTGTGCCTAGGGAGAAGGGAGACTTGATCTTGTAAGGTGTCATGCATGGCTTGAGTGTGTAAGAAGAAAGCTTTCCTTTTCTTGTCATGTGTGCGTCCTCCAAGGTAGCTTAAGGGAAAGTAGTGTTGCTTTTGGTTAAAGTAAGTCACATGCATTGGTTAGGTTTGGAGTGTTTCTTACACAAACTCCTTCATCATTTTTCCTTCCTTATTTAGCGCCTAGGGGAATGTGAACACAACTTCCTTTCCTTCTCTCCTTGTCATGGCCTAAGTTATCATGTGGGGAGGTGTAACTTCATACAAATTCTTCCTATCATGTGTTGCCACCTCATCTAGGGCTTATCTTTGAATTGGATTGGGCTTGGTGGTGTTTTCGGCCCAATAGTGTTGAAGGAGAGGTTTGATCATTAGTAAATGGGCTTAGGCTTTGTTTGAGTGGTGTGGGCTTGGGTCTTTATGTACTTACTAATTGGGCCATTCCTTATTCAATTCATAAAATGGGCTTGCATTGCTTTGGGCTTATATCCTTTCTCACTTGATCTTAACTTTTTTATATTCTTAAGTGGGTTGGGCTATGACATTGTTTGGGCTTTAAACCACATTGGGTTAAGTTACTACTTATCTTAATTAGAGTGGGTTCTAACTTAGAACTAATTTTTGCTTTTCAAAGCTAATCGTTCACTGAATATGGGCTTGACCCTCTTTGATTCCATTTCATTAAACTAATTTTGATTACATGATTTTTGGGTTATTACATATGGAAATTGCTGATTCCCAGTGTGTGATGAGGTGATACTCCAGCTGTGACTGGGAATGGGTCTGGCCAACACATTCTCCGGTAACACGGTAGTATCAAACTATCAAACACCGAGAATCAATTAATGAAAAAGTCATGTTTGGTGGTTTTGGTACTTATGTTTGAAAATATGTAGGAAATTAATTTTGGGAAATGACTTGAATAATTGGAACAAGCAAACTGAATTTTGAAGAACCATAAGAGTGGACACAGTAATGAATTGATGTTTAAGTTGTATTAAAAGTGAGTGATCTCTGTTTGATAAATTAAATACATGAAAACTTTATCTTGGTATTGGCTCGTCAGGATAGAAATTTAATGAAGAGTCTTCGGTTTAATAGGTTGAAATTATGAAAATATATTATTAGCCTTGGGTATCAGTTTTTTGGGTATAGAAATTAAAAAGAAGTATTTGAAATTGAATTTTTGGTAATATATCAGAATTTGAGTTTATGAGTTGCTTAAATTATTTTAACCGTCTAGAATGTGAACTCTATAGTAGTAATGCTTAGTTGAAATCGGTTTGGGTGTTGTGCTCAAGAAATTATATGTGTTTTATGATCTGGATGCGTATGTTCTATTATAATCTAATTACTACGTGAGACTCTTTTATTCTGGTGAATCTCGTTGGGTTAACCTTTCTGCTTGAGCATTGGATTTGTGTGAATTTTATTTTATGTTGAAATCTGGAATTAAAGTGGGATTTTGTGCACTTAAATTAAGAAAGCCTGGTCTATGTGATGGATTATGATTGGTAGTTGTTCCAAATTGTAATGTGTGTAATTATTGGAAAGTTCATATCGTGGTTAGTGGATCCTCTGATCAGTGAACTCAATTACATCCGAGGTACCTAGGACAGCGGAAAGCTCGAGGAAGTTTCCTCATATGGGTGTTTTGACGAGCTGTATGAGAGGTACCACCTTACGGGATATGTACGAAGAGCATGCTAGAATTAATTAGCTGCATACGTGACTGTCTGGTATTCTGGTTTTGGTGGGTACGTTGTAAACGGATAGACTTGGTTACACTTGATTTTAGAAAAATATTAGACAGTAGTTACAGAATAAACGAACAAGCTTAACATCTCTTGTAATCATGGAAATTAGAAGTTAGTATCTTGGAATCTCAGTATCCTCACTCGTGTCCTTAATTCAACTTCGTAGTTAGAGTTTAATTAGAAGTGCCTCTGAAACCCTAAGCTCTAGCCAGAAGTACTCCTCATCAATGTAACCCCTTCTTCCGTAAGATAGTGTCAAACATTGTGTTGTTCACTTAATTGATGCCGTTAAAATTTTATACCTCAATAGTGATAGACTAAGATCTTTAGAAAATAAGAACATTTAATGGAATTCCGTCTGTGATGAAATTTTGTGATTTACGAAGACCCTTCTGCATTGTAAACTGGAATATGATGCGTTTTGTTTTACTTACTCGTGTTCTGTAGATTATTAAATTGTGGAATTCTACTCATGAGGTTTGTCAAGTCGGGTAATTAGTTGTGAGGTGTTTATTGAATTAAATTTTATCATGTGTAAGGAGTAACTAGAGAGTGGATGAAATAATAATTTGTAACATGTAAAATGTAAAGACAAAATAAGTGTAAGTGAAGGTCCTAGTTACTTATTCCCCTGTTTGTACAAGTAATAGGCAGGCATGTTTAGTCGTTTAAATTGTATAATTCGGAATTGTAAAATCTTGTTGGTGTGATCGATTGTGAAGTAACCTGGTAGACTAAATTGTTAACCCTCAACCAACCATGCATAAGACTCTAGGGTCATCTTGTAGGTAATTACATGCATTGTCAGTATGGTAAGTATAGCCGTGGAATAAATAAGAGAATGACAGGTTGTTGATATGGATACACATAAAGAAACAAAGAACATAAGTAATAGGGTAATGGATAGTTGGAGATTCTTGCTTAGTAAAATAATATGTGGTTTCACTTAATCTTTGTTCCAGTATGGTTGTTTGGTTCCTGTCAATCATCAAGTATAAAATTTATATATTGAAGAAATATGGTACAAATGGATTTGTTAGTTGTCAATTAATTCTGTAATAAAGCCTTGAGCCTCATTATGATTTAGGGATAATTGGAGTCTTCATTGATTAAGATTATGTATTGGAGTTTCTTGGTCAGTTTTATTTCATCTTGGTTGCCGTCTAGTCTTTAACGTTGTTTCAATAGAAACCAGAAATTTGTTTGTTATGATTAAACTTAGGAAAGTTTTTATTTCCTTCAGTAGGAGTAAGGTTTTGTTGTGTGTTATCTAATGAACTCTTAAGGTACGATTTAATTGTAACACTCTGAATTAGTTGATGATTTTTATAGAAGTATAGTTGAATGTGATATAATGTCTTGCATGAAGGCATGTGTTTTGGCATTCGCCTTGAGTAGATAGGAATGGTAGGACGAAGTTTGGAGACAAACTTCAAATTTGGTGGGGAGAGTGTAACATCCCGAAAAAATTAGGAAATCACATAAATTATAATTAAGAATGTGAAGCATGCTTGGAACTCGAATTTAAGTTATGTGTAGAACATAATTAATTTAATTAGGAAAATTATTTTAAAGGAAATGCTAAGTGAATATTTATGTAATTTAATAATTCTAAACACTAGTTAAGAAGGGAGAGTATTAAGTTTCATTATAATTTATTTAGAAACCCTAGTCATTACCTGGTGGGGACATGAAGTAATAATTAATAGACATATTACAATGTGATAGGGGACCCTTTGGGAATTCATTTAAAATGCCATGGTAGAGGGGAATGCATGTCATGAATTAAAAGCCAAAGTATGTATATCATAAGAATAATTTTAGGAACCCTTTTAGGAAAAACTCTAGTTATAAATAAGTAACTATATGAAACTACATGGCTGGATGAGTTTTTGGATTCAATTCTCCCATGGGCCACGGCCCAAACTTACTAAAATGGGAGTAAATCAGCCCTATGTTCTTAGGCTCATGATCCTTAGCTTATCCTCAAATAAAATCTGCATGCTTAATCTTGTTTGGCCAAAGGGAAACACTTGGCAACCTTCATCCATTTTTATCTCTTGTCTTGCGCATGGTGTGGAGAAAAGAATTCAGATTTCTTGTGTTAATATCCCAAACAAACCTGAGTTGCCACCCCATGCAACCAATTAGAAGGGAGTCTCTCCATCTTGTGCCACTTGTGCGCATATTAGGAGCAAAACCACTTGGTTTACTGGTCATTGCAATCAGAATACAACTTATCCACATTAAGCATTATTTGTAATTACCAAGTGAAATTAACATGCATGCCATCCTATTAGGCAAGAAGCAATCCTCATCTACCTTATCCCTTTTCTTGTGCGCATGACATTGAGGAAGACCCAAATCAGTTTGCTGTCATTCTTGATACAAAACCCGATTAAAGTCCTCATTCTCCTCCCAAACGTTGGAAAGGTTGAACTAAAAACAGAACGCTTGCTACTCCTAGTCATTGACCAAAATCAGCTCCAAATTCCCTCCACAAGTCGTAAACCACGAGGGGAAACAATTAGGAAAGTTGCATGTTCCTGCCTTTCTTGCTTTCTCAGAACCGTGGGTTGTAGGATGAGAGAATTACCGCCTAAGCTCCCTCTTCCTTTCTCTTCTTCATTGATTTAGCCAAGAGCAGCAACGGTAGAGGTAGTGCATCTCCTCTTCTCCCTTGTATGGCCGCAGACATACATCCTTAAAGGTGAAGTCCTTTCTTCTCCTGGTCCAACACCACTTTAAATCGGTTCTGATTGACCCTTGTTCCCTTGCATGCAGCGGTATACCCGAGTTTTTGCGAGGAAGAGCTTTATACTTGAGTCAAATTACGTTTCATATCATTTAAGAGCAAGTGAGCATCTTCTATCTTCCTTGTTTCTGATTTTAGCGCATGGAAATTAAGAACTGTTTCTCATTATGTTTCTGTTTTAATTTTTGGAATGGGGAGAGGCGAAGGTGTTTCCCATGGTTGTGTTGGCTGTTTTCCGAACCCAACTTGAAAGGATTTTGTTGCATGCAAAAAGGTACAACCAAACAACAAACCCCTTTTTGTTTACTCCACTATTCGGCTTGCATATGGGTGTCTTAACTCTTAAGAGGATAACTTTTGTTGTCAATCATTCTTCCTACTGCCCAGCCGTAAAAACCTTGGTTATTGCTGTAGGCATACGTACAGAATCTGATTTAGGACATTGAGAAATAACTTCACTTTTATTTTGTTAAGAAATCAAAGCCCTATAAGTAATGGTTTGATAAATGAAACTAGAAGCCTCTAATTGTTGGCCTGAAAATCGTTAATGAACGTCTTAGGAAATTGGTTTATTCTTCTATTTCCCTTTCTTGTTTCTGCCCTTGTTTCTGTTCACTTAGACATAGTACTTGGAAACTCAAAAACCCTAAACGGTGAGCTTGGAAAATAGCTCTAGAGTAAATTATTGGACTGTTTTGTAGAATTATATTGTATGCCTAGTTTTTGTTAGAATTTGGTATTAGATACCAATTTGTTAGAATTGATATCTACACAGATGCAAGAGACAACCAGACTTGTGTATCTACATAAAAAACTTTTCTTTTCTATTCTTGTTTTCTTGCTCTTTCTCTTTTTCTCTTGATATCTTTGATCTCTTGATCTACATTTCATACAAACTATCAAAGGCTATAGCTATAAAACTGACAAACATAACTCCACACATAACACCTAATTACTTTATAACTGACATAACTGACTCATTAATATTCTAACTGACATAACTGACTCATTAATGTCCACTAACACAAACCTAAGGACATGACTCTTCACCGGAAAACTCTTCACATTTCTATTTTCTATTTTCTATTTTTATCTCATTAAAATTTAACCCAACAAAACTCCCCCTTAAATTTTAATTCTTCTTTTTTGAATTTTCCACCGGTTGATTTTTTTCGCGCTGCTTCCATGTTGCACTCCTTTCTTCAATTTTTTTTTTTTGTCCGGCGGTTCCTTCATTGGTGGAAGATAGACAGTCTTGAATTTTCCTCTGTCGACCTCATCCTCCAATATACTTCCACATCCATTCTTACACGTATGATCTTCACACAAGTCATCATACTGATCAGTATCTGTATCACTATAACGTCCCATTAGTTTTACAACACCTATGCTAATTTTAATACTTTCAGATTGAACATGTGCTACATTAATAGCACGTTGGGCCTCTTCAACCACAGTAACCCCATCACTTATTGAGGACCGTTGATTCCCATCATCAAGCAAATAACTCAACTCATCATTTTCTGATTCCGCCCCACGATCTTCTTTTGGTTTACGCTTGAGCCAAAATGATTCCGCCATAAAAGTAACTCTAGGCTCCTCATCGCCGGGTTCCCTATCCACAATCGCACCTTCCATTTTTCCGCTCTCAGTTTCTTCATCGCCGGGTTCTTCTTCATCGTTGGGTTCTTCTTCAACAAGTCCAGCTTCCACGCGCCTCATCGATAGAATCTCAGACCACCGTCCTCCAGGGAAATGGTCTCTTTTCGGTGGTGTCGACATCTTCCACTTCCACCATAAATTCAATGCAGTCTCCGACTTCTGACTTCCAACCTGAACCGCGCCTATGCCGGTCTCCGACATCAACCTCATCACGCCGGGGTCGAGCTCTTCTCCAAAACATGAACTCGGTGATTTAGCTGGGATCTCCCGCATCCTGGTTATCAACACGAAACTCAGATTCGTGGTCTCCTCCATGTCGGTCTCCATCAAGCACCTTGGCTTCTCAATCTCCTTTCCGATTTTCGACTTTGTCTCCAGACACTCAGGTTCCACGAAGTCTTCTACCTTGACAATGGACTCGTCGTTCCAGTCCTTCTCTGCTTCGATCTCGGCTCTCTCGTTCTCCTCATCTTCCATCTCGGCTCCTTCGTTCTCCTCCTCTTCTATCTCGGCTCCCTTGGCCGCAGTCATCTCCATCGTCTTCTTCTCCGAGTCGTCTCTTACACGCTCCGACACGTCAATCTCCTCCGCGGATGCGTTGTCGTTGGCAATCTCAGATTCCGCTATCTCGGTCTCTTCTTCATCCGCATCATTCTCCTCATCTTCATCATCATCATTGAAGATTTCATCTTCTTCATTAATCAGATCAAAACGTCCAGGCAAGTATTTTGTTATGAAGGCCATTAGAAAATCCTTCCACATATTATTAAAGTCGCGGCAGTTCCATGTATGGAACCATTTGATTGCGCTTCCTCTGAGTCTTCTCATGGCCACCTGCCATTTGTTCTCTTCAAATGTTTTTTCTCTCCGAAAATATTCTTTTAGACAAAGTAAGAAGACCAATGCTTCATCTTTATCTCCATAAAAGAGTGGCACTTCCATCTCGTTTTTTTCCTCCATAGCCCAAAGCTTTGATACCAATTTGTTAGAATTTGGTATCTACAAAAAAACTTTTCTTTTCTATTCTTGCTTTCTTGCTCTTTCTCTTTTTCTCTTGATCTCTTTGATCTCTTGATCTACATTTCATACAAACTATCAAAGGCTATTTATAAGCTATAAAACTGACAAACATAACTCCACACATAACACCTCATTACATTATAACTGACATAACTGACTCATTAATATTCTAACTGACATAACTGACTCATTAATGTCCACTAACACAAACCTAAGGACATGACTCTTCACCGGAAAACTCTTCACATTTCTATTTTCTATTTTCTATTTTAATCTCATTAAAATTTAACCCAACAGTTTTGCATGTGGTAAATTAAATTGGATGGCATGTTAAGGACCCTTAGCGCATTAATGGTTTAGTAGAATTAGTTATGTAGATAACTATATCATGAGCATTTTTTTATGCTAAGAGATCGAATCTGTATGTGATGGAAATTTTGGATTTCGTCGCTGTTAATTAGTTATTAATTTAGTGCGAAGTCAGAAATTGGCTTTCATGGTGAAACGACCTTGTACATAGAACATTGGAATGGTATTGTTATTCCATCCTTTTGCTCCTGCTCATTTTAAACAGCCCTGAAATTAGTAGCTTTGCATGAATTAAACGAAAGTGTACAACATGATTATGGGCCCCTAACGCACCCTAGGAATTGTAGGAATGGTTATGTAACTAAAAAATTAGGAACACCGAATACTAGCCTGAATCGAACCTAAAGTATAAGGGGACTTGGACTTTCTTTTGCTGTTAACAAGATTGTGTATTAACCGAAAGTCAGAAAATTTATCTAGCTTATGTATTTGGAAAGTCGGGTAAATACAAGAGTTAGTGACTTGGTACATATGTTTGTTAGGTGCCCACAATCCTAGCTAAATTGACTGTTTGATGGTACTTTGTTAAACGACTGTAAAGACTCGAGGTATGTGTTTGGTGGTGAGTCCTACTGTGACTATTTGCCAGTGTATGAAATTTTGAACTGATGCTCACATGTGCCTTATGATTCGTATTCTGTTATATGTTATATGAAATCTGCCTTGGACTTGTCATGATGGAAAATTCTGCCCATGAAAGTATTTGTTATTCGGCAGCTTGGTATTAAATATATGGAAAATTCTGCCTATGGAAGTATTTGTTATTCGGCAGCTTAGTATTAAATATACAAGAGATATATGATATATGATTATGATCTAGTCATGCATATGCACCTCATGTTTCATCTGTTCGGTTTGTGTGTGTCAAGCATGTCATAGCATACAACATTATGCATTCATTCTGGAAGATGGAGTAAATAATAAAAATAAGCATACGTCTGAGCACGCATCATATAGGCATCCCTCCGGTATCAGGGTGTGGGACACTTGGCTTCAGTCTGCTTAGGTCACAGTTGGAGCCCTTTTGAGGAGCCACCCAGGATTCTCCACTGTGTTTGTTAATACGTGCACGACGGTGCTATGAACGTACCCTCTGGCGTTATATACGCATCTTGATTAAGGTTTTGGCGTTATATACGCAATATGACTAGTACATTGGCGTTATATACGCATCTTGATTTAGGTTTTGGCGTTATATACGCAATATGACTAGTACTTTGGCGTTATATACGCACTATGATTATATGATAGCATCCGTTCGGAAAATTAAATGTTGATGCGACTGTTTTAGAATTTTGTACCTAGTCTAATACTGTTGCTGTATTGGTTTTATTGCCACACTACTGGGATTTTTCTCACCCCTTTGGGCCTGCAATTTTTATAAATTGCAGGAGGACTTAGAAGCATTTGAAGAAGTGTTTGATGACATGATTACATGACAATTTTGTTTAAGTTAAGTTGTTGACATCCTTGTTGTTTGCCCGCTGTCTCTGTTGAGTGTATTCTGATTATTTGATAAAGAAGTGTAGCATGATGTATATTCTATTTTGAAAAGAAGTGTAGCATGATGTATATTCTGTTTTGAAAAGAAGTGTAGCATGATGTTAATAATTCTGGTAGTTTAGTTTGCGAAAAGAAGTGCTATTGTATTGAAATTCGGATTTTTGACATGTTTTTGCGAGCACTTAGCGAGTTGTCGTTCTGGGGATACAGACCTCCGATTGAGGTATATTGTATATGGATGTAAAGCCCCAGATGTACACTTTCAGATTATATAAACTTTACAATGAAATTCTGAAATCTCAATTTATTATGATTTTTACAAGTCAGGAGGTTTTGGGAGAAATACAATGAATTTTCGAGGACTTTACGTGTTCTGTTTCGTGGGGCTATTCACCTCCGATTCGCGTATAATTTATATGTACGTGAAGCCCCAGATGTCTAGTTTCTATATATCAAGGAATATTTTTGTAACCTGTTGATTTCGAAATTACATGATTTTTGCAAGACAAGCTGTTTTGGGGAAAATCAGAGTTGCGCAGCGAAAGCATTTTTAAAAATATTTTTGCGGTTTTCACTTTTTCAAAGTCAGATTTCTAGGCAAGCTTTTATAATTGGTAATATGAAAACGTTTTTACTGAACAAGAATTCTACTCGTTAACAATTCGACTCTAATCCACTTTGCAGACAACTCCCTTGGACGCGTACATGGGAGGGTGTCACAATTGTATTTCTCTTATGAACCCAGCATCGAGTAGTTCTTTCACATGTTCTTCCGAAACTTGTCTTCTTTTTGGTCCCAGCTTCCTTTTCTTTTGTTCCACTATAGTTGATCCAGGATAGATTGTCAGCTTGTGACAACAGAACTTGGGATCAATGCCAGGTATCTCGGATGATTTCCATGCAAAGACATCCTTGTTAATTTTTAGAAATTCTGCCAACTCGGCTTTCATCTCAGAGTTGATGGTCTTACCAATTTAGGTAAATTAACCAGGTTCATCTCCTAGGATAAGATCTTCCAATTCACCATCTGGCTCAGGTCTTGGAATGACAGCTTCTTCCCTCATATCCAATTCAACCATATTTACTAATTTATTTGAATGTTGGAACGTTATCTTTTTGCCAGCTTTATCTCCGGGGAGGACTTAAATGTCCACCTTCATTTTCTTTGACAGCTTTAAAGTAACACTGTCGTAGTTCTTTTTTATTCCCCTCGATGGTGATGACCTCATTCATGTTGCTCACTGTAAGAACTCGCACCGTCAAATTAGGAATTTAAATAATTTAATTATGAGTTTAGAAAATAATTCCATAATAGACTTTGGATAAATATAGAAAGATTAGAATAATTATCGAGAAGGTCAAATAATGCTTAAATCGCTTTTCTGATGAAAATTGCAGATATCGGTTCTGCTTCACGGTATAAATGTGTACCGGTGAAGTATTCCGAAAAATTATAATAAAAATACAAATATTCCTAGAAAAATATCTAGGTCAAGGATATCAAGTTTGGAGTAAAACTAAGGAGCGGTGATCTCAGAACTAATACCGACTATGTATAAAACGTGTACTAGTAGAGTATTTCAAAAAATTATAAAAAAATATATGATAATTCCTAGAAAAATGTCTAGGTTCAGAATATTAAATTTGCTAGAAAAATAATTAGCGGAGCTATTAGAACTAATATTGTTGATTAGTGGGCACACTTATATAAATAGCCATTTGCATTAAACCCTAGGTCAGCTTTTCTGATCCCACGGTTGATCCCATGGCTGCCACCTCTCCTCCTTCATGAAAGCTTGAGCTTTATGCATGAAACTTAGCCAAGAACCCACCTTTCTCAATATTTATCCACTCTTATACTATAGAACCACCATTAAACATTGTAAAGCTTGAGCCTTGTGAGAGAAAAACCATGTCTTGAGAGTTGAGATTCTGTATGCAAGAAAGAAGGGGCTGACCACTTGTGTTCTTAGAGTATGAACCATTAATACTCTCTAGGAAGCTCCAAAAACCAAACTTTGTGAAGAAAGAGCCTACCTTGGAGTGAGATTTTCGTGCACCACCAAGTCAGTAGCTTGGACCACCTTCAAAGTCCTCAAAGCTTCCCCATTTTTCTGTTTTCAAAGGTCCATAGGTAACTACAAACCATTCCCCTTGTAGTTTCTTGAAAATGAGTTAGTTTGTGAAGTAAAATGTGGAAATCTTAATGAATCATGTAAAATATGGTATAGTTATGTTTAAGCATGTGGTTTGAACTTTTGTTTGATGAAAAATTGGACCTTGGATCCTTGGAAGCCATGGAACTCGTGGATTATGCATAAAAATCTGCAGTTTTCATTTTGTCCACGTGGTAATCGATTACCCTGTGAATGGTAATCGATCACCCCCTGTATGGTAATCGATTACCCCCTTTCAGAAAGATCAGAAACCAGTTCTAATGCGTGGGAAAGTCCCAATTAGGGTATGGTACCCAAGTGTGACACCCCTCCCCTGTACGCGTCCAAGGGAGTTGTCTGCTAAGCGGATTAGAGTCGTAACAGAATATAATTGAATAATTAAACTGCACTTTTAAATCGAGATACATTATCTTTATTTGAAATCTGGTTGTACAAAAAATCAGAGTGGAACTTGTTAAAATACATAGCTTGCGGAAAAGACAGTTTTCCAGAAACCTCGCTGTCTTGTAAAAATCATATCAATTTGAATATAACAAGTTAAAAAAATCTTCTTTGACGCAAGAAAACTAGACATTCGAGGCTTTACGTGCATATTAAAATTATTCCATTCGGAGGTGTATAGCTCCCGAAACAGAACTCGTAAGGCACGAGATAAGTCAGTGCAAATGTTCCAAAACTACCTAACTTGAAAAAATCATATAAATCCATGCTTACATGCAGTGGACATAAAATTTATATAATATGAAACTAGACATCTGGGGCTTTGCGTGCATATAAATTATATGTAAATCGAAGGTCTGTAGCCCCAGATACAGAACTCGTAAGATACTCGCTAAATCAGTTTAAAGAAAATCCGAATTTAGAAACAGACAGAATTGTTTTTGCAAACGAGTTCAAAATTACGCAATTTACAGCAGTACATAAAATCCCAAAATACAGCAATATCAGGTATGTCCCAACATTTTTCCAATCTCCCAAAATATTACACCAACGTCAAATATTTCATGCGCATTCAAGCGAATCAGCAAACACACAGCAGAAATTCCAACAGCAGCATGTAAACAGAATATCTCCAATACAAGTACATCATCAAATGCTTTTTCGTGCTCATGCAATTTATAAAAAATGAGCCCCCGAAGGGGTGAGAAAAATCCCAGTAGTGTGATAGTAAAACCAGTAAAGCAACAATATTAGACTAGGTACAAAATTCCAAAACAGTCGCATCAACATATAATTTTCCGGACAGATGCTAACATATAATCATAGTGCGTATATAACGCCAAAGTACTAATCATGATGCGTATATAACGCCATAATACTAATCAGAGTGCGTATATAACGCCATGGTAATGTACGTTCATAGCACTGCAGTGCACGTACTAACATACACAGTGGAGATTCCATATTGGCTCCATCAAAGGTGAATTCCAACTGTGGCCTATGCGGACTGAAGCCAAGTGTCCCATACGCTGGTACCAGAGGGATGCCTATATGATGCATGCTCAATCATATGCTTACTTATATTATATACTTCGGTTTCCAAACTGGATGCACAATGTTGTATGTCATGATATGCTTCGCACACACAAATAGAAACAGATGAATTATGATGTACATATGCATGACTAGATCATCATCATAATAACATATATTTCATGTATTTTTAATACCAAGCTTCCGAATAACAACTGCTTCCCAAAGCAGAATTTTCCATCATGTCAAGTTCAAGGCAGAATACATATAAATATAACAGGATACGAATCCAAGGCACATGTGAGCAACAATTCACAATTTCATACACTAGCTAATAGTCACAATAGGTCTCACCACCAAACACTTACCTTGTGAGCCCAAGTATTAATCAAACAGCACCAGAATGGTCAACGTTCTTGGAGATTTTGCGCACCTAATATACCATTACGCCAAATTAGAATTTTATATAATTTTTCCTTTAATTCACAATTGGTTTCTATGCTTATAATCCTTGTACCTTAATTGAGTTATTGTACTACTAATGCCAATTATTATTCTGCCCTTCAAGTTATTCCACCCATTGCTAGCAATTAAAATTTCCCAAGGTCTCATACATATATAGGTTCAGTTTTCAGCATAACAAACTGTTCAGGATATTATTTACGTAATTCATTCCACTAATTGCGAACAAATAAGAGTTTTCCAGGGTCCCCAACACACACACAGCCTCGGTTTTTAGCCAACAAATTGGTTCTTAATATTTTTCCTTTACCCAACATTCTACTCACATCACTTAAGCATGAATTACTAACTCGTTAACATGCTGCCTTCGATTTTATTACAGTGCATGCAAAGCCTAATCAGTTTTCCTAATCCAATGACGGTCCCGAAACTCAAGATGATTCATAATCCAAATTTACAAAAAAATCAGTTTTCAGACTTGCTTGTATTCAGATCATGGTTGTTCCTTATGATTAATTAATATATACAAAATTAGATTATCCTTCTAGTCAAAAGGGCAGTCCACACACGGTGATGAGTTATTTTTTTTTCCACGCCCCAAGACCTGTCTTATGACATACATACAGTGAGGTTTACGTTTTGTACAGAATTTGAGGAAGGATTCAAAACAGAATTTATTTCCTATGAGCTACTCAAAAAGGACAGAATTACAGAAAAAGGAATGGCCAAAATAAAATGTTCCCCAACATGCATATGAGGGCCGAACGGATCAAAAACAAGGAGAGGGCAAGTTGTGCAAATCGGCCAAGGGGAGCAGTGACTCAAAGTTGCGAAATTTCTCTCTTCTCTACAGCTCCAAGAAACCGATTTCAGTGGCATGCCATGTGAGGAAAGACCCAATCAAAACTGGGTCGAGGACATGCAATGGGAAAGAAGTCCAAATCAGAACTGGTTCCAGTAAAAGGGACGATAAGACCGTAAACAAAATACCTCACCTTCTCCCACTAGAGGATGGTTGTGCGCACAAATGAAGAAGAGGGGGGGGGGGGGGGGGGGGGGGGGGTGAGAGTTTAAATGTCAATCTGCTTGCAGAAGAATCTCCAACATGGCGAAGGGAATTATGAGGAACAAGGGAGTAATAAAAACAGTACAACTCCTTTGCTTGGGTACACGGCCGAACAGGGAACAGAGGAGAACGTATGCTTAAGAGTCTTGCTATCCTATGAAGTTCACGGTTTGTGGAGCGCATAAGGGAAATGAAATGCAAATTCTGGGTTCTTGGTGATCTCCTATAGGGTTCCCGGCTTTGGGAGTAGATGGGGAACTACATGTGATTCTGAATAGAAAATCAACAATGACCCTTGGGGCTTCCTTTTATAGCGCATGGGAAGAAGAAGAGAAGGGATACTAAGGTCTCACAATCTGGATTAAAGTTCAGCAAGGGATGAAACAAAAACTCACACTTGATATTTTCCAATGGTGCGCACAAAAGAGAGGATAAGGAAGGTGTGATTTTCGGCCAATAGAATTTCATGCAAGCTGACCACTCACTTCCCATTGGACATAGGCTTACAAGGCTGACTTGAGTTTATCTAAGATTACAAGCAATCAGAATTTCTTATCCACCTATGCGGATAACAAGGACTCATAAGAGGGGATGAGGTTTTGCCATGTGTTAATACCCCACCAATGTAGGGTAGCCTTGTGGATCTATTTAGGATAAGGTGTGAGGCTCACTAAGTGATGAAGGCTGAAAATAAGTCCCACTTTGGGCTCTTGGGTCGTCGGTCATCACAAGAGTTGGGTCCAAAATATAAGTCCAATGACTCTCTCATCTTATGAACTAACCTATACCTTATTATTTTATGTACCCTCTACTTATTAACTAATGGGGTTTATTCATTAAAATATAATTAATCACATACTTACAACTAATATTCAAGTTCAGAAATTATCCCTACTTATTCCTAATAGCATGCATGCACAAAATTAATTTCCCTAACTCGAATTTATTCCCTCCAGAATATATATATATTTCGAGTTCAAGATCTGTATTAACATTACTAATGGCAGTTTATATACGTTCCTAATTTCGCGGGATGTTACACCTAGGGAGCCAGTGTTACTGTTGGTAAGTATACACACATATAATAATGAGGGTTAATATGCTATAATTATGGTTTAGGAGGGACTTGAGTCACTAAACGAAAAAGAAAACATTGCTCAATCGATATGAAAATTTGGGATTCTAAATATTAATAATATTCCTGATATAAAACAGATTGCAGCTATCGGATTGTGTGATAGTTGGTGTATCTAGATATACTGAGCCTTTGGATAGGGATTTTTGCATTTCAGGTAAGCTTTCGTGTCATCGGTTTTACCCATTGATGGTTCCCCCAAACCTCATGGAGGGATGGTTTATATGTATGATGTGTTTTTCTGAAAATATATATGTTTACATGATGAATATTAAATATGCTGTTGAGTT
This sequence comes from Gastrolobium bilobum, assembly GCF_033153095.1. NCBI lineage: Eukaryota > Viridiplantae > Streptophyta > Magnoliopsida > Fabales > Fabaceae > Gastrolobium > Gastrolobium bilobum. The sequence continues at coordinate 155,622 of NW_026896591.1, forward strand.
GGATTATTATTATAATGCATTTGCCATATGTATATATATGTGGGGTATTCCACACGAGACGATAATCCCTTAGCATGTCGGGCCACATGCAAGATAGTAACTCCGTGTGTGAGGTACATGGTGGACTCCTTGTATTGTGGGTTGTAGACGTGCGTAATCCTTACCTTTTATTCTCTTGCCAGTATGATGCATACACACATGACATGGACATATGTTGCAACGCACAGTTTTTTCCATTATAATATTGTTATCATTTAGAACTTATATTGCACATGTAAGTGAGCTTGGGGTAGAGAGATCCTTGAGGACACCTTGTCTTACTGAGATTTCTTGTTAGAGATCTCACCCCGTGTAAGGCACATTTTCAGGTACAGGTACTTCTGAGGTTGAGACCTCTAACGACAGGAGACTGGAGTTGAGTTGAGATAATGCATGCACCTTGCTATGTTATTATGATTTCTGCCTTGCTGTTATACCTTTATGACTTTTGTACTTGAGACATGACTTAATGACTATGTTGCTTTATTTGGTGAGCATGGGGTTGTCCATGCCACATTTGAATAAGCTGTGTTTATTTCAAACTAAGTTGTATTATTGTATCAGGACATATCTAGTCTACCTGTTGTAGTTCCATGACTTTATACATTATTTATGTTATTAGGTTATTCAGTTTAGTTATTTATTGCAATTTACATACAGGCGACTTTGGAAAAAGGATAAGTAAATCCACTTGATTAATATGATAATGTTCATAATTGGAAAAATTTAGTTTCCGCATTTACTGAGTTGCGCTTAATACCATTGATATGTTTAATACACCGGGTGCACATGGGGTGTTACACTCACCGTCTTTAACTTTTGATATTTTGTGGAAACTAGCATATCCCACTTATGCAGGGTTGGTCTTCCTAGGATCACATTATATGGAAAGGGGAAGTTGGCAACAATGAATCTTACTCGTTCTGATTTGAATGCCTCTTTCGTTCCCTGAGTCAATCTAAGATCTATGTACCCCTTATGGGGTGTATTTTTCCCATTAAAGGCTATCAAGGTAGTTTTACAAGGCTTAAGATCTTTTGCATCCAAGTTCATTCTTTTGAAAGTATCCCAAATGATTATATCTGCATAACTCGGAGAGTCTCTCCGGTTTATTGTCAAATTTTTCCAAGTTCAAACTCGAATTTTGGATGCCTCTTGCTTGTTGCAAAATTCAACAAGAACTTTTCCCAAAATCTTTAAAGGATCCATCGAATTAGCAGGCAATGTTGAAAACCATGTCTGCGCAGCTCCAGTCAAGGTTGTAGCAAATATCCGGGATATGATAGGCTCATCAATCCCCCAAATGTACATAGCGGCGATGAAAGCATCTATGTGAACTTGTGGATCCTAACTTCCATCATATTTCGGCAAATGTGCCGAGTCAAATTCCTCGGGAACGGGGAATGAAGTATCTATCCTGTGAAGGGACTATTATTATACTGCCCCTTGCTATACTTCCTCCTTTATACACCGGCTTCGTGATGCCTCCAGATGTTAAGTGGAGGTTGAGTATCTCGGTTATGATGGGTATCACTCTGGTTATTCTCTACATTCCTCTTTACTCCAGCATTCTGAACAGGAGGCATCATATTGGCATTGTGATTGTTGTCTTGATTTTAATCTTCAACATTATTGTTGATTTGGATGTGGCTGTTTGGGTTTATAGTCGCTCCCGTGTTTGGCACTCCTTGGACCTCGGCATCTCCAACCTGTATTTGTGAATCCCGGTTACGATTCATGTTCTGATTACTACCACCACAGAGCTGAAGGTTTTCTCCTGGAATCTCTATCATGGTTCACATTCCTCGCCTACATTAAACGTTACTCCATCTCTGGCATTCTTCTCGTATTTTCTTCTTGGATTCTTCTGAAATCCTCATAGCTGTAACACCCTCCCTTGTATGCATCCAAGAGAGTTGTTTGCTAAGCGGATTAGAGTTCTTTAATCGTATTTTAGAGACTGAAAATCACTTTTACAATGCCAATTAAAAACTTATAATTGAAATCGAGTTCGTCACAAAATCAGAGTATACTTTCAAAATTTCCCAACTACTGAAAATATAACTTTCCTGGCAGACCTTGCTGTCTTTAAAAATACGTATAAAATTCAGTTCAACGATTCAAAAAAATATTCTTTGTAATCTAGAAACTAGGCATCCGGGGCTTCGCGTTCATATAAAATAATAGTAATTTGAAGGTCGTTTGCCCCTCGAAACATAACTCGTAAGGCGAGAGTTAAAATCAGTGAATTTCTATCAAACGACCTGACTTGCAAAAATCATAATAAATCGAGCTTTCATAATTACGTTGAAAGGTTTATATCTAATGAAACTAGACACCTAGGGCTACGCGTGCATATAAATTATAAGAAAATCAGAGGTCCGTAGCCCCGGAACGCCAACCTACAAATTGCTCGCAAAAAAAGTTTTAACTTAGCTTTCAAGACGTCATGAATCAGTTTTCGTAAAACGGTTCTGAAATCCGTTTCAAAACACTTGTTGTTCTTAAAAGTCTTAAAACAGAATGCAAACATAGTTCACTAATAATTTAAACATCCACAATTAGTACAATTATCCATGAAATTAATATAATCACAGCAGCAAGCCCAACAGTAGAAACCAACAGCAAATATCCAAGTCCTCAAAAGCTTTTACGTCCTCCTGCCATTTTGTAAAAATAGCAGCCCCAAAGGGGTGAGAGAAAATCCCAGTAGTGTGGCAACAAAACCATGATGCAACAATATTAACTAGGCACAAAATCATAAATAGTCACTTCAAACATTTAATCCTTTTCATCATATATCATAACGCGTATATAACGCCCTTTTTCCTTTACGCTCATAGCACCGTCGTGCGCGTAGCATCACAGTGGGTATTCCTAATGGCTCCCATGAAGGTGAATCCCACTGTGGAACCTATGCGGACTGAAGCCAAGTGTCCTCTCTCCTGGTACCAGGCATGCCTATATGATGCATGCTCAGTCACATGTCCTCAATACAAATATATATATATATTCAAGATGTCATGAATCAAGTATACATGCCATGTTATGCAATCGCACCCAACAGAAAAATGTATTATGATGTAAAATGCATGCATATATCATATCATCCTTTCATATTCTTACCATTGGCTCATCATCATCATAACATACATAGAACAAATGTGAGCAACACATCACAATTCCATACACTAGCCAATAGTCACATTAGGTAATACCGCCTACACATACCTTGGCACTTTACTTTTAAATCAAGCATTCCAAACATCATCGAACAGTCCCATTATCTAAGAACTTGTGCACCTAAACAAATACATACATCAAATCAGAATTTATCCCGTTTATTTTCCATATATTACACAATTGTCCCGTCCTCCTAATTCTTGATTTGTGATCGGTTTCCAGGTCCTCATGCTAAACGAATTTTCTGCCCTTATATGAATTTAATTATTTTAAACATTTCTTATTTCTACCGATGAATAATAGGTAGTATAATCAGGATTTTTCATGCATGTAGGTTCGGTTTCATGCTTTCTATATTAATTATATTTTTACCTTAAGTTTGTCCTGCCAATTGTTGTCAAGTAACAAAACATCCCAATTACCTATACATTCATATAGGGTTTTGGCCAACAATTAGAGTGCTAATACCATACACAAATTAACTCCTACAAGGTGTAGGGTGCGCTAAATGATTAAAACATACTGCCTATGTAGACCGTTAACAAAATTCTAAGATTCTAATCAAGTTATCATACTTCCAGGTTGGTAGCTTTATGTCCTTAGTTTATTCTAACAATTTCTCTTAATTGCCAACAGCTCAAAGTCCATAAGGCATACTGAATCGATTTTAAGCTCTGAAGTAGGTGCTCATTATTTTTCCTATTCCAAACTTCCAGTCACATCAATTAGGCATGAAGAATTAAATTCCACATGCTGCCTACACAGATTTTATTACGTATCAGGCTATCTATAACAGTCTATTCCAACAATTAAGCACACAATGATGAGGGTTGTCTTCAACACTTTACACATGCAAACACCTAATTAATTTGGTTAATCAAATGGCAGCCCAACAAAATCAAGAGGGCAATTTCCAAGCTTATAAATCGGGTTCTGTATGCATTACAAGGCTGTTCATTATTTTAATAAACCTTCACACTCCACTAAATTTATGGTTGAGCTAAGGGAGACTTGTAAGCAGGTTGTACTCTAAAATTCAGCCCTTGTAAAGCCATTAATTCTCTTCCCTATTTTAGCGCATAGTTTAGCATTTAGGATAACTGATTTCTAATTTATTACAATTAATTATCACAACTTGCATGCACTAGGGTACCAACTAATATGCAGCTGAACAACACGGAGAGTAGGGAGATGACCAAAACGAGCTTCCTAAACATGCTTACTGTCGGAACAGAAAAATAAGAGAAATGGGAACTAATTATGTCATTGTTACCTTCTTGTCCACACCAACGATCTCCAACCAAGAATGGGAAAAGTCATTCACCCCTTACTTGGCTCCAAGAATCGAACTAGTTGTATGCAAGGGAAAGGGTGACTCAACCAAAACAGAATCATGTTCCAACAAAAAGGGAAAACTCATTCAGAAACGGTTCAGGTAGGAATGACAAGAAGACAACGAAAATTACCTTACCTTCTCCTACTTGGTTGAAGGCGCGCACAAAGGGAAGGAATAATGAGGGGTGAGTTTAAATCAGAATCCACATGCAATGGATGACAGTCCCAAACCAGAACCAAAACGTGAACATGTAGGGAAACTCTTCACTAAATCGGATGGATGAAAGAGTTCTAGGCTTTTTGTTTTCTGCTCAAGGCAGAATCGTTGCAGAAGAGAAGTGAGGAACTTGGATTGGGGTTCTCCTACACATTAGCTCACGGTTTTTTTTTAAGAGAATATGGGAAGAAATCAACATGCATCATGTGGTCCTTCCACTAGATGGTTCTCGGCTTGAGGAGTGAGGACCGTAATTGATTCTGTATCAAGGGTTTGAAATCTGTTTTCCTTGGATAGCTATATGTTATGCGCATGAAGAGCTAGGGAACCAAGCTTTTGGTTAAGTTTAATTCAAGAGAAATAGAAAAGGGAAGACAGCAATATGCTCCCTCCATCAGCGCCTAGTGAGATGTGTGGGTCAAATTCTGATTCAAGAGTGTAGGCAAAAGAAGGGAACCAAATAATAATCATACAGCCTTTGCCCTCATTGGGTGCTAGGTGAGGTGGCTGCCCTTTGGCCAATAGGGTTTCATGCAAAGGAATTTCTCTCCTCTAATTGGTTGCAAGGTTGTAAAGCTGATCTAGATTGGCTAAAGTTACAAGCAATCCATTTGCTTTCTCCTCACCCTATGCGTATAAACAAGAGAAGATAAGGAAGGATGATAGTTGCCAAGTGGAGTTCCTTGACCAATAAAAGAGAGACTATGATTTTTCTTTGAATAAAAGGATAAATACTCATGTTGCTTTTATATGTTATGATTAATTTAGTCCTATCCCTTTTTACTAGAATTTTGCATCCTCAAGGTATATGTATATAAATTTTCACTCATCACATATAATATATGTTATGAATTACTCTTTCATGTTTCCGCAAGGTAGGGTCTAGGGTCTCTAAATAAATTATAATTAACTTAATACCATTCCTCCTTAACTAGGGTTTTGAATTCTTAACATACTTAAACACTCGTTTGTAGTTTCCACCAAAATAATTTTTCTAATTAAATTGATTCCACTCTTAAACAGAATTTAATTCGAGCTTCAAGCCTACAACACACTCCTAATTGTAGGTTATGTAATTTCCTAATTTTGCGGGGTGTTACACTCTCCCCACCAAATTTGAAGTTTGTCCCCAAACTTCATCCCCTTAATCCTGCTAACTATTCAAGACGAATGACAAACACACATGCATACATGCAAGACATTACATCACATTCGGCTGGACATCTATAACAATTACTTACATACAAAATTTTACTTGCATGGTAGGGAATAAAATTTTTTCCTAGGCTTATTCATAGCAACAATTTTCTGGTTTCATTTTAATTAACTTCAAAGACTATACTAAAACAAAGACTAAGTAAAACCACATATTATTTTATTAAACAAAAATCTCCAGTTATCCATTACTTTATTATTTATGTTCTTCGTTTCTTGATGTGTGTGCATATCCATAACATACCATACTCCTACTAATCCACCTGCTATACTTCTTATACTGAAAGTGTATGTACTTAACTACCAAATGCTCCTAAAAATTTTCATGCTTGATAGGTTGAGGGTCAACAATTTAGTTCACCAGGTGACTTCGCAATTGACCACACAACCAAAAATTTTACAATACTGAACTAGACAAACTTTAAAGCAACAGGATACCCTGCCTATTACTTGTACAGACAGAAAACTAATTAACTGTGACCTTCACTAATACTCATTTTATCTATGCAGTTTACCGGTTACAGATTATAATTTCATCCACTTCCTACTTATTCCTTACATCTGCAAAATTTAATTCAATACATAATTCACAACTAATTACCTGACTTGACAACATCATGACATAATTTTCACAATTTAATAGTCTACAGAAAACTAGCAAGTAACACAGAATGCATCATATTCCCAATTACAATGTAGAAGAGTATTCGTAAAATTACAGAAGTTCATCACCGATAGAAGTTCAGCAATTGTTTTTATTTCCTAAAGATCTTAGCCCATCACTATTGAGGTATAAATTTTAACAGCATCAATTAAGTTAACAACACATTATTTGCTACTATCTTACGGAAAAAGGGATTTACATTGCTGGGTAGTGCTTTTGTCTAGAGCTTAGGGTTTAGGAGGCACTTGTAATTAACTCTAACTATGAAATTGACTTACGAATGCGAGTAGGGATACTAGGATTCCAAGGTTCTAACTTCTAATTGCCATGATTACAAGAGATGTTAAGTTTTGTATGTTCATTCTGTAGCTATTGTCTACCATTTTCCTAAAGTCAGATGTACCCAAGTCTATCCTTTACAACGTACTCAACAAATACAAAATATCAAACAGTCAAGGACGTAGCTAACTAATCTTAGCCTACCCTACGTACATATCACGTCAGTTGGTACCTCTCCTGCAGTTCGTCAAAACACCCCTATGAGGAAACTTCCTCGAGCTTTCCGTTGTCCTAGGTACCTCGGATGTAATTGACTCCACTGATCAGAGGATTCATTAACCATTATATGAACTTTCCAATCATTACACACATTACAATTTGAAACAGCTACCAATCGTAATCCATCCAATAAACCAGGCTTTCATAATTCAAGCGCACAAAACCACATTCAACATCTTAATTGCAGTTAAATATCCCTTTGGAGTGACAATTAATAATAACAAGAAGACTACAGTTACTGACACATCTATACTTTTCATAACAAATTCGGTTCTGGTATTCTTCCCAACATATACCACACATCAAATTCATTTTCCAACAAGAAGAGGGTCCTTATTCCAAATCCTCAAAACCAAAAGATTAATGCACTAGGCTCCCAAAATACAAGAGTTTTCATGAAGCAATCAAATTTCCATTTAAAGTGATAAGTTAATCACCGTACGACCGTACCATTAGCAATAAGGTCAAGGTAAATTTTCCAATTCTTTTTATGTTCACGTTATCATAAGATACAACTATTTTAATTTTCTTCTTACAAGACTTTAACCTCAAAAATGATTTCACAATACATACCACGTTTAAAATTTCAACTTTCAACATACAAGAGAATTCATACAGTCAAGTGCTCAAAACAGAAATTAATCCAACTAGATTCACAAAAATAAAAGAGTCTCATGTAGTAATTAGATTATGACAGCACATACTCATTCAGATCATGAAACACTTATAATTTCTGGAGCACAGCACCCAATCCGATTTTTAACTAATCATTACTACTATAGGGTTCACATCCTAGACAGTTAAAATAATTTAAACAGCTCATAAACTCAAATTCCGATCTATTACCAAAAATTCAATTTCAAATACTTCTTTTTAGTTGCTATACCCAACAAGCTGGTACCCAAAACAAATAATATATTTTCATAATTTCAATTGATCAGACCGAAGGCTCCTCATTAAATTTCCGTCCTGACCAGCAGCACCAAAATAAAAGTTTTCATGTATTCCATTCACCAAACAGAGATCTCTCATTTTCAATACAACTTAAACATCAGTTCATCACTACGTCCACTAATATGGTTCTACAACTATAGTTTACTTATTCCAGTTATCCAAGTCATTCCCTAGATTAAATTACTGGCTAGTTTCAGACATAGGTACCAAAACCACCAAACAAAACTTTCTTATTAATTGATTCTCGGTGTTTGGCAGTTTGATACTACCGTGTTACCGGAGAATGTGTTGGCCAGACCCATTTCCAGTTACAGCTAGAGTATCATCTCATCACACACTGGGAGTCGTCAAATTCCATACTTCGTTATTATTTTTCCTTCAGGCATTAATCAATTACAATCTACCACACATCAGACTTCTCTCTTGAGGAGGTTTTCGTGTCTCATAGATGCTAATTCTACTTTCGTCATGCCAAGCAACGAGCGGATCCTACTCACCGCATGACATACACGACAATAGTTTTAAGATTAAGACACGGTTCCCACTTCAAGACAGAATCTCAAATAATCCATTATACAAGTAGACAATTCACACATTTTCCATTCAACTGCAACATAACACAGTTAGACAACTCTTGCACCATTTAGTAGCAGCAGACACTTCCAATCAAATATTTCAATGCATAATATGGATAGCACAACCGAACAGGGCATATAATAAAACAGAACATAATATACGGCAACCTGAACAACATCAATAATATCAACAGCAAACCAGTCAATCAATAGAACAGGTTAAACTCAATTTCTCAACCAGGCTACACTTATTACTGCACAACTGCCTTCTACTTATCAGGTCAACAACAAGGTAAATCTATACAATACAGTCTACATTTCAAAAAAACCAAACAGTATCTCACACAATTCGCGAGACTCACAGCTGCTCTAAGTAATCAACGCCACAAAGTGATTTCACAATATCTCAGGATGATTCTAATATTTCAATTATACTAACTTTCACAATTTAACAGAATAATTCAGCACGTGCCAATCATGAGTCAGACAGTGCAGTGATTTAATCCTAACAGTCAACAACCAATAAACAGTTAAATTCAATCAGCAGTGAATAAACATACTCATACAAACAACAATGATTAACAAACAGCAACCAATGCAACAATCACACACAAACACCTTGGATTAAAACTGCTCTGATACCAATTAGTGTAACACCCTCCCTTGTATGCATCCAAGAGAGTTGTTTGCTAAGCGGATTAGAGTTCTTTAATCGTAATTTAGAGACTGAAAATCACTTTTACAATGCCAATTAAAAACTTATAATTGAAATCGAGTTCGTCACAAAATCATAGTATACTTTCAAAATTTCCCAACTACTGAAAATATAACTTTCCTGGCAGACCTTGCTGTCTTTAAAAATTCGTATAAAATTCAATTCAACGATTCAAAAAAATATTCTTTGTAATCTAGAAACTAGGCATCCGGGGCTTCGCGTTCATATAAAATAATAGTAATTTGAAGGTCGTTTTCCCCTCGAAACATAACTCGTAAGGCGAGAGTTAAAATCAGTGAATTTCTATCAAACGACCTGACTTGCAAAAATCATAATAAATCGAGCTTTCAGAATTACGTTGAAAGGTTTATATCTAATGAAACTAGACACCTGGGGCTACGCGTGCATATAAATTATAAGAAAATCAGAGGTCCGTAGCCCCGGGACGCCAACCTACAATTTGCTCACAAAAAAAGTTTTAACTTAGCTTTCAAGACGTCATGAATCAGTTTTCGTAAAACGGTTCTGAAATCCGTTTCAAAACACTTGTTGTTCTTAAAAGTCTTAAAACAAAATGCAAACATAGTTCACTAATAATTTAAACATCCACAATTAGTACTATTATCCATGAAATTAATATAATCACAGCAGCAAGCCCAACAGTAGAAACCAACAGCAAATATCCAAGTCCTCAAAAGCTTTTACGTCCTCCTGCCATTTTGTAAAAATAGCAGCCCCAAAGGGGTGAGAGAAAATCCCAGTAGTGTGGCAACAAAACCATAATGCAACAATATTAACTAGGCACAAAATCATAAATAGTCACTTCAAACATTTAATCCTTTTCACCATATATCATAACGAGTATATAACGCCCTTTTTCCTTTACGCTCATAGCACCGTCGTGCGCGTAGCATCACAGTGGGTATTCCTAATGGCTCCCATAAAGGTGAATCCCACTGTGGAACCTATGCGGACTGAAGTCAAGTGTCCCCTCTCCTGGTACCAGGCATGCCTATATGATGCATGCTCAGTCACATGTCCTCAATACAAATATATATATATTCAAGATGTCATGAATCAAGTATACATGCCATGTTATGCAATCGCACCCAACAGAAAAATGTATTATGATGTAAAATGCATGCATATATCATATCATCCTTTCATATTCTTACCATTGGCTCATCATCATCATAACATACATAGAACAAATGTGAGCAACACATCACAATTCCATACACTAGCCAATAGTCACATTAGGTAATACCGCCTACACATACCTTAGCACTTTACTTTTAAATCAAGCATTCCAAACATCATCGAACAGTCCCATTATCTAAGAACTTGTGCACCTAAACAAATACATACATCAAATCAGAATTTATCCCGTTTATTTTCCATATATTACACAATTGTCCCGTCCTCCTAATTCTTGATTTGTGATCGGTTTCCAGGTCCTCATGCTAAATGAATTCTCTGCCCTTATATGAATTTAATTATTTTAAACATTTCTTATTTCTACCGATGAATAATAGGTAGTATAATCAGGATTTTTCATGCATGTAGGTTCGGTTTCATGCTTTCTATATTAATTATATTTTTACCTTAAGTTTGTCCTGCCAATTGTTGTCAAGTAACAAAACATCCCAATTACCTATACATTCATATAGGGTTTTGGCCAACAATTAGAGTGCTAATACCATACACATATTAACTCCTACAAGGTGTAGGGTGCGCGAAATGATTAAAACATACTGCCTATGTAGACCGTTAACAAAATTCTAAGATTCTAATCAAGTTATCATACTTCCAGGTTGGTAGCTTTATGTCCTTAGTTTATTCTAACAATTTCTCTTAATTGCCAACAGCTCAAAGTCCATAAGGCATACTGAATCGATTTTAAGCTCTGAAGTAGGTGCTCATTATTTTTCCTATTCCAAACTTCCAGTCACATCAATTAGGCATGAAGAATTAAATTCCACATGCTGCCTACACAGATTTTATTACGTATAAGGCTATCTATAACAGTCTATTCCAACAATTAAGCACACAATGATGAGGGTTGTCTTCAACACTTTACACATGCAAACACCTAATTAATTTGGTTAATCAAATGGCAGCCCAACAAAATCAAGAGGGCAATTTCCAAGCTTATAAATCGGGTTCTGTATGCATTACAAGGCTGTTCATTATTTTAATAAACCTTCACACTCCACTAAATTTATGGTTGAGCTAAGGGAGACTTGTAAGCAGGTTGTACTCTAAAATTCAGCCCTTGTAAAGCCATTAATTCTCTTCCCCATTTTAGCGCATAGTTTAGCATTTAGGATAACTGATTTCTAATTTATTACAATTAATTATCACAACTTGCATGCACTAGGGTACCAACTAATATGCAGCTGAACAACCCGGAGAGTAGGGAGATGACCAAAACGAGCTTCCTAAACATGCTTACTGTCGGAACAGAAAAATAAGAGAAATGGGAACTAATTATTTCATTGTTACCTTCTTGTCCACACCAACGATCTCTAACCAAAAATGGGAAAAGTATTTCACCCCTTACTTGGCTCCAAGAATCGAACTAGTTGTATGTAAGGGAAAGGGTGACTCAACCAAAACAGAATCATGTTCCAACAAAAAGGGAAAACTCATTCAGAAACGGTTCAGGTAGGAATGACAAGAAGACAACGAAAATTACCTTACCTTCTCCTACTTGGTTGAAGGCGCACACAAAGGGAAGGAATAATGAGGGGTGAGTTTAAATCAGAATCCACATGCAATGGATGACAGTCCCAAACCAGAACCAAAACGTGAACATGCAGGGAAACTCTTCACTAAATCGGATGGATGAAAGAGTTCTAGGCTTTTTGTTTTCTGCTCAAGGCAGAATCGTTGCAGAAGAGAAGTGAGGAACTTGGATTGGGGTTCTCCTACACATTAGCTCACGGTTTTTTTTTAAGAGAATATGGGAAGAAATCAACATGCATCATGTGGTCCTTCCACTAGATGGTTCTCGGCTTGAGGAGTGAGGACCGTAATTGATTCTGTATCAAAGGTTTGAAATCTGTTTTCCTTGGATAGCTATATGTTATGCGCATGAAGAGCTAGGGAACCAAGCTTTTGGTTAAGTTTAATTCCAGAGAAATAGAAAAGGGAAGACAACAATATGCTCCCTCCATCAGCGCCTAGTGAGATGTGTGGGTCAAATTCTGATTCAAGAGTGTAGGCAAAAGAAGGGAACCAAATAATAATCATACAGCCTTTGCCCTCATTGGGTGCTAGGTGAGGTGGCTGCCCTTCGGCCAATAGGGTTTCATGCAAAGGAATTTCTCTCCTCTAATTGGTTGCAAGGTTGTAAAGCTGATCTAGATTGGCTAAAGTTACAAGCAATCCATTTGCTTTCTCCTCACCCTATGCGTATAAACAAGAGAAGATAAGGAAGGATGATAGTTTCCAAGTGGAGTTCCTTGACCAATAAAAGAGAGACTATGATTTTTCTTTGAATAAAAGGATAAATACTCATGTTGCTTTTATATGTTATGATTAATTTAGTCCTATCCCTTTTTACTAGAATTTTGCATCCTCAAGGTATATGTATATAAATTTTCACTCATCACATATAATATATGTTATGAATTACTCTTTCATGTTTCCGCAAGGTAGGGACTAGGGTCTCTAAATAAATTATAATTAACTTAATACCATTCCTCCTTAACTAGGGTTTTGAATTCTTAACATACTTAAACACTCGTTTGTAGTTTCCACCAAAATAATTTTTCTAATTAAATTGATTCCACTCTTAAACAGAATTTAATTCGAGCTTCAAGCCTATAACACACTCCTAATTGTAGGTTATGTAATTTCCTAATTTTGCGGGGTGTTACAATAGCGCTGGAGGTTGTTACAATGCTCCATATCCTCCACCCGCCTTATGATCACAGCAAATGCGTTCTGGGCAAGACGAGAATTTGGATCTGCTGCAAGTACAACGCGGGCAGCTGCATCTACAGGATTCAGGGAGGAGGATCCACAACTCGGTTTCGAGGAGCTGGTGTCGAGGCAGTGTCCGAGACGTCAACACTCACATGGACTGCATCGTAATCAACCTCATTTTCTGGTAGATTTTGAGGCTGATTTACTTCTTCCAATACAGGATCCAATGGAAGGTTTGGGTGCTGTGGCTGTTGGCTGCTACTTCTTGTACAAACCGCCATTGTTGATTGTGATCGTGGGAATAACGAATTTATCGATTTCGGATAGACGACGTCAATGTTCTGTCTTAGAGACAGAGATGTCTAGTATAACACCTAGCAATTCTAAATCAAATATTAAAATATTAAATGAGGATTAAAAAGAAGGATTAGTGAAAATTCTGAAAATTAGGCAAAAATAAAAAGAAAGGGCAAAACGGTAATTAGCCAACACGCAACCCTAGGAAGATAAAAATTGAGTAGAAGGTCTCAGATGATAAAAATAACCTTGGAAATGGATTCAGAACGAAAAATTGAGTGGTTAGGCAAGTTTCAGAAAATTCAATGAATAGTGTTTTACCGGGTAAAAATACCGCAGTTTTGAGCTCTAGGTTTTGAATACAAGTTATAAATGATTTATAGAACTAGGAAATATGATTTCTGATGAAATTTGACGGAAATTATTAAGTTTGGGGAAGCGTGCCTACGACGCACGTAATAGCTTAAAACAACATTTTCTCTGAACAACTGGAAAATTCCGCATTCATCTGATCAAGAGTAATTAAAGGAAAATGGTTAATGTTAAAATTTAGAGTTTCTAATTAGTTTAGGAAATTATGAACGTTTAGCGGAATAAGAGGGAAATTCGAATTAGTTTGAAATCGCGTGAGGTGGCGGTGGGACCCACCTCACTTAAGTGGACCTTGCCACCTTGGACAACACAAATTTCTGGTCTTTCTCGCTCCTCCCTCCCACACAACCCACGACCTCCATGAATGGAGAAGGAAGCTTTGCTTCAAATTTTGTTTTTCTCATAACTCCCTCCATACAACTCAGAATCAAGAAAAGTTTGTGAGCAAAGTTGTTGGAAATCATCATCCGAACATAACCCACTGATTAGTTTTTCTTGAAACCCTCTCATTTGTGAGATATGAGGTAAAACCAGCAGCGAAATTCAAGGAATTTTTGGAGTTGATTGCTCAAGCCATTGCTTGGGGATCACTAGGAGGAGTTTTGTGACTTGATTGTGGGTAAGTTTCAACACCTCTCATGGTTGATTTGATGAGTTTGATTTTCATAAACCCTAAGCTTATTTTTGGTTGATTGGTATAGTTAGAGAGCTCAAATGGAAAATGTTTGTACATGAATGTGTCTTAGAATGATGTGTAGTAGCCATAAATGCAATAAAAATTATTGATGAAAAATGTGAATTTTTAACTTAGAAAAATTTGATAGTGTCATGACTTTGGATTTGAAATTGTTGTTAGGATTGTATAATGAGATTGTGGTATTGTTGTATTGTAACATCCCGCATAATTAGAAAATTATGTAACTTGCAATTAGGGGTGTGAAGCATGATTGAAATTCAAATTAAAGTTATGTTTAAGTCGGAATTAATTTAATTTAAAAGATTCAAGACTCTAGTTAAAAAGGGATAGAACTACATTTAATTACAATATAGGTAGGAATCCTAATTACTAACTAGTGGGAACATGAAATAATAAATAATATATATATATATGTGTATATATATATATATATATATATATATATATATATATATATATATATGTTTCATGTGATAAGTGAACCATTAGGAAGTTAACTAAAATGCCATAGTGGAGATGAATGCATGCCTTGAATTAAAAATCACAAAGTATGAAAGCCTTAGTTAATACTTAGAAGGCATATAAATTAATAAGTATAGTAGGTTGTACATGAGATAGGTAAGTTTTTGAACATTCACTTTGAGACCCTTTTCCTTAGTGGGGCGATGGCCCAAGGCCATTGTGGGAGGACTTGTTCAGCCCTATAACCATCTTACAAGCCTAGTAGGTGATTGGTGAAATCAGAATGCATGCGTTCTTATTGGTTGAAAATAATGCTAGACATTTATTCCCTTTCATGCGCTAGGTGTAGAAGAAAAGAAAAAAGGAAAACTCTAAATACTTGTATTAGTGTCCAAAGAGATCAACCTTGCCACACCTTGCACCCAATAAGAAGAGAGAAATCCCCTTACATATAGTCTTATTGGTCAAAGGCAAATCTCATCTATCCTATCCTTTCCTTGTGCGCCTAGGGTAAGGAAACAAATCTGAATTTTCAACTCTTTTGATCCAAAGTTTTGTCCAGCATTATCTTCTCCTCATTTCCTCCATATGCGATGAAATTATTGAAACCAAGGCTGAATGTTTATCACTTGTACTTTTGGACCAAACTCAGCCCTAACTTCCCTCCAACGATGAGCGCCTAATAAGGAACTCAAGAAAACCCAGCCAACCTTTCCCTCACAAACTGAAAGCCCTCAAGGAAGAACATCAAAAGAGAACTATGTTCACATCTGCTCTTTCTCTTCCACATCACCTCATAAAACCGTGAATCACCATGAGAACATGAGAAAGCACCTTGGTATTTCCTTCTTCCTCCCATTGTTCGACTAAGTACATCTATCCAAGGAGGTATGGTGTTCCTTTACCTCCTTGTCTTTTCCTACTCTATTCGGTTTTTGTAAGGAGTTTCCCTTTTGCATGCAGCTGAAAGTTGGAACTTGGAGAGTAGGAGTGTGTTGCATGTAGCTGAAAACGTGAACATTGGAGAATAGGAGTGTGAAGGTTTTTAAAACAAAAATTGGTGACAAATTCCTTGGCTGAGTGGTGAGCTTGTGGTGTGCAAGCATTAAGGTACCTATGAATATTGATCTCTTATATGTTTCTTCTCTGTTTCGGTTAGCAAGAGTGATCTAGGGAGTTAGTTTTCTGCCATTCCTTCCCTTGCTGTTCGGTCACCAAGCCTTTGGCTATTCATGCATGCAAACTTAATGACTGAATTTCTAAAGCTTAAAATATAGCTCCCTTTGATGTTGTTAAACCGGTTCTTAGGTATAAAATTTGGTTAAGCTTTACTTGTGTTAAAACTGTATGTATAGCTTGCTTATGACTTTGTTCACTCCACCGTAGGCCTTATAGAAAATGTTATAAAAATAAATAAATTTTGTGCCCTTAGTTTCTGGCCAAAGCCGAACCTACATATATGTAGGCAACTTTGGGATTTTATCAATTGATAACATGTTGTAGAATTAAAATTAAAGGCAGGAAAAACTATTAGTATTGGAACATAATGCAATTAAGCACATAAACAGAATGGTGAGCTAGGAGATAGTTCCCTAAATTTTGTTGGGCTGCACCGTGAATTAGAAAAATTCTGTTAAGTTTTACATGTGTTAAAAATGTTGGAGACAACATACTTTAAGTCTCACTAGTGCACCCTTATGCTTGAAGAACACACTATGTAAAATGATAAATTTATAAGCACCTATGGATGATGAAAATTGAACCTATGTGTATAAGGAGTTGTGGAGTTTGGCACTTGTCTAACTGAAAGTTTGAAAACCCTTATTGGTGGTTATAGAACCAAATTACATGTGTTAGAAAACTTGGCTTTGCATCTTGATAAGCAGTGGTAAATAAAATGTAAGTCAGAAGCAATTATATCTTGTAATAGAAACGTTAAATCCGATTAAATCCAAGAGTTAGGGAGCATGGAAATTATTTGTAAATCATGGGAAACAAAGATGGAAATTCTGATTTGGTACCCGTTGTATAGGTGCGCATAATTCCAAGAGAGTGGACTGAATTTTGGAAACTGAAGTATTAGATATAAGTAAGCATGTGTTTGAGCACGCATCATATAGGCATCCCTCAGGTACCAGGGTATGAGACACTTGGCTTCAGTCCGCATAGGTCACAGTTGGAATTCCCCTCTGATGGAGCCAAAATGGAATCTCCACTGTGTTAGTTAGTAGTACGTGCACCGCAGTGCTATGAACGTACATTACTTTGGCGTTATATACGCACTCTGACTAGTACTCTGGCGTTATATACGTACTCTGATTAATATTCTGGCGTTATTTACGCAATTTGATTATATTTTGGGATCTGTTCTGGAACTATTTGATGATGTGACAATTTTGGAAATTCGGTATTTAAATTAACATTGTTGCATTGCTGGATTTCCTACCACACTACTAGGATTTTTCTCACCCCTTCTGGGGCTCAATTTTTATAAAATTGCAGGAGGACATAGAAGTATTTGATGACGTGAATTCTTGGAAATATTTTGTTTAAGTTCTGCTGTTTGGGAAACCTGCTGTTTATTCGCTGTTGCTGCTGGATGTATATTGAATATTCCACCTTGCTGTCGCCTTTTGAAGCTTGACATGTTATGATGTATATTCTGTTTTGAAAAGAGTTGTAGCATGATTTTTAATTTGTCGGAAACTTATGTGATTCTGGAATTTAAATTGTCAAACCAATTTTTGCTGTATGTAAATTTGGATTTTTGAACCGTTTTAGCGAGCAACTTGCGAGTTCTATTTCCTGGTCTACAGACCTCTGAATGAGGTATAATTTATATGTATGTAAGGCCCCAGTTGTCTATTTTCAAATTATATAAAGATTATGTCCAAAGATTGTAAGCCCGATTTATTATGATTTTTGCAAGTCAGGAGGTTTCAGAGAAATACACTGATTTAACGAGTACTTTGCGAGTTCTGTTTCAGGAGCTACAGAACTACGAATGGGGTATAATTTATATGTACGTAAAGCCCCACATGTCTATTTTCAAATTATATAGAGTGTCTGTCAAGAACTTGAAAGTTTTATTTTATATGCTTTTTGCAAGACAGACTGTTTTTCAGGAAAAATCAGAGTTGCGCAGCGAAAGCTTTTTAAAAATTAACTAGCTGTATGATTTTCTGAAATCCATTTTCCAGACAATAATTTTAATTGTGACATAAAATTTTTTTTACAGTTACAGATTTTTATTCGATAATGTTCGTCTCTAATCGGTTTTAGCTGACATTCCCTCTGGATGCATACAGGGGAGGATATCACACTAAATGGTATCAAAGCAGTTTTGATTCAAGGTGTTTGTGTATGATTGCTGCATTGGTTGCTGTTTGTATACATTTGTTGAATCGTTGCGGTTTGAATCTAGCTGTTGAATTGTTTACTGTCTGCTGAATGTTAGAATAAAATTGCTAGACTGTCTGAATCATGATTGGCGCGTGCGGAATTGTTCTTTTAATTTGTGAAAGTTAGCATAATTAAAATGTTAGAGTTATCCTGAGCTATATTGAAATCACCTTGTGGAATTGTTATTCACAGCAGTTTGAAATTAAAATTTCTTGGAGCAGTTTTGAGTCCTGAGAATTGTGTGAAGTACTGCTTGATTTTCTGAAGTGTAGACTGTGTTGTATGAATTTAACTTACTGTTGACTTGATGTGTAGAGGTAGGTTTGTGCAGTGATAAGGTAATATGGTTAAGAAATCGAATTTGACCTGCCCAAAGGGATTGGACTGTTTTGTTGTTGGTGTTATTGAATGTGGTTTGGATGTTGACTACTATGTACTAATTTATTATATGCCTTGTTCGATTGTGATGTCCATGCACTGCATTGAAATATTTGACTTGAATGGTTGCTGTCACTAAATTGAGCAAGAGATGTCTGATTGCACTATGTTGCAATTGAATTGAACTGTTTGAATTGTCTAATTGTATAATTGATTATTTGAGATTCTGTCCTGAAGTGGAAACCGTGTCTCAATCTTGAGACTACTGTCATGTATGTCATGCAGTGAGTAGGATCCACTCATTGTTTAGCATTATGAAAGTAGAATTAGTAATTATGAGGCACGAAAACCTCCTCAAGAGAGAAGTCTGATGTGTGGTAGATTGTAATTGATTAATGCCTAAACGACGAATAAATAATTAAGTATGGAATTTGACGACTCCCAGTGTTTGGTGAGATGATATTCCAGCTGTTACTGGGAATGGGTCTGGCCAACACATTCCTTGGTAACACGGCAGTATCAAATTGTCAAGCACCGAGATTCAATTAATGAAAAGTCTTGGGATGGTAGTTTTGGTACCTATGCTTGAAATTATGTGGGAAATTAATCTAGGGAATGACTTGAATAATTGGAACAAGCAAACTAAATTTAGTAGAACCATATGATTCGACGTAGTAATGAATGGGTGTTTAAGTTGTAATAAGAGTGAGTGATTTCTGCTTGATAAATTGAATACATGAAAACTTTCATTGTGGTATTGGTTTGTCAGGTATAGCAAATGAAGACAAATAATTGAAACTGGGTTTTTGGTCGAGTGTAAGAATTTGAGTTTATGAAACGTTTGATTTATTTTAACCGTCTAGTATGCAATCTCTGGAGTAGTGACGTATAGTTAAATTCAGTTTGTGTACTGGGTTTAAGAAATTTATTTTGTTACAAAATCTGAATGTGTGAGTTCTGCTTTAGTTTAACCACTCATGAGACTCTTCTATTTTTGAGAATCTGGTGGGGTTATTTTGGTTATTGTTTTGAGCACTTGATTTTATGAATCCTCTTTTCTGTTGGAAAATGAATTTAATGTGTGGCATGTGCTATGAAGAGTATTCGAACCGAGTTTGATGTGAAAAGTATGGCTTTGTCAGTGACTGTATTTTAATTTTAATTTATCACTGTAAAGGGATATTTAACTGCAACTAGGATGTTGAATGTGGTTATTGTGCACTTGAATTATGAAAGCATGGTTTATGTTGGTGATTACGTTTGGTGGCTGTTTTGAAATTGTAATGTGTATCAATGGTTGAAAAGTCATATCATGGTTAATGAGTCCTCTGATCTGTGGAGTCAATTACATCCGAGGTACCTAGGACAACGGAAAGCTCGAGGAAGTTTCCTCATATGGATGTTTTGACAAACTGAATGAGAGGTACCATCTAACATGATATGTGTGAAAAGCAGGATAGAATTGATTAGCTGTATATGTGACTGCTTGGTATCCTGGTTTGGTTGAGTACGTTGTAAAAGAATGGACTTGGTTACAGTTGATTTTAAGAAAATATTAGACAGTAACTATAGAATAAGCGAACAGGCTTAACATCTCAGGTACTCATGGCAATTAGGAGTTAGTACCTTAGAATCTCGGCATCCTTACCCGTGTCCTTATAATTCAGCTTCCTATATAGAGTTTAACTAGAGGAGACTCCTAAACCATGAGCGCTAGGCAACAGCACTACTCATCAATGTAATTCCTTTTTTCGTAAGATAGTGTCAAATATTGTGCTGTTCACTTAATTGATGCCGTTACATTTTTATACCTCAATAGTGATGGACTAAGGTCTTTAGAAAATAAGAACATTTAATGGAATTCTGTCAGTGATGAAATTTTGTGATTTTATGAAGACCCTTTACGTTGTAATTTGGAATATGATGCATTCTGTTTTACTTACTCGATTTCCTGTAGACTATTAAGTTGTGGAATTTTGCTCGTGATGTTTGGTCAAGTCAGGTAATTAGATGTGAAGTGCTTATTGAATTGAATTTTATCATATGTAAAGAGTAAGTTAGGAATTGGTCGACAACCTAATTGTAACAGGTAAACTGCAAAGATAGAAAAATTGTAATTGAAAATTCTAGCTAATTAGCCCCTTGTTTGCGCAAGTAATAAGTAGGCATGTCTAGTTGTTTAAATTGTCTAATTTGGGATTGTAAAATTTTATTTGTGTGATCAATTGTGAAGTAACTGTGTAGACTGAATTGTTAATTTCCACCAATTATGCATAAAAATATAGAACTATCTTGTAGTTAATGACATGTCTTTTAAGTATAGTAAGTATAGCAGGTGTATCAGTAAGAATATGGCATGTTATTGATATTGACACACATAAAGAAACGAAGAACATAAGTAAGAAAGTAATGGATAGCTGGAGTTTCTCGTTTAGTGAAATAATATGTTGGTTTTACTTCATCTTTGTTGCAGTGTGGTCTTTGACGTTGTTTAAAAAGAAACCTGAAAATTGTTTGCTATAATTAAGCCTAGGAAAAATTTTATTCCCTACCATGCAAGTAAAATTTTGTTATATATTGCCCGATGAGCATGTCAAGTACAAGTTAGTTGTAATACTCTGAATTAATTGATGATTTTTATAGATGTCTCGCTGAATGTGATATAATGTCTTGCATGAATGCAAGTGTGTTTGGCATTCGACTTAAGTAGTATCGAAGTGGTAGGACGAAGTTTGGGGACAAACTTCAAAATTTGGTGGGGAGAGTGTAACATCCCGCATAATTAGGAAATTACATAACTTACATAACAGTGTAAACTTTATAAAATACATTGTTTGCTGAAATAGTAGTTTTCCAGAAAACATTTTTGTATTGTAAAAATTGTATCAAATCGAATTCATCAGCTTAAAAAAAAATTCTTTGACACAAGGAAACTAGACATCTGGGGCTTTCCGTGCATAAAAAAATTATTTCATTCGGAGGTCTGTAGCTCCCGAAACAGAACTCGCAAGGTACTCGATAAATCAGTGCAAATTTCCAAAAACTACCTGAATTACAAAAATCATATAAAACCGGGATTACATGCTTTTGACATAAACTTTATATAATATGAAATTAGACATCTGGGGCTTTATGCACATATTAATTATATGTCAAGCGGAGGTCTGTAGCCCCAGAAACAGAACTCGCAAAGTGCTCGCTAAATCAGTTTCAAAATTCAGAATTTAAAACAGACAAAAATCGTTTTGACAAAATAAACTCCAGAATTACATAAGCCTTAAGTAAATACGACAATAAGGCTACAACATAATCCAAAACAGATTACTAACTTTAATTTGTCAACTTCTAAAATACTACATGACATCAAGATTCAGCACACAGCCAATAAAACAACGGGCAAACAACATGGTTTTAAACAGCAGCACTGAACAACAAATATCCAAAATAACTACGTCATCAAATGCTTCTTCGTCCTCCTGTAATTTTATAAAAATTGAGCCCCAAAAGGGGTGAGAAAAATCCCAGTAGTGTGATAGCATAACCAGTAGTGCAACAATATTAGTCTAGGTACAGAATTCCAAAACAGTCGCCTCAACAATTAAATCCAGAACAAGTGCTAAAATATAATCAGAATGCGTATATAACGCCAGCATACTAATCAGGATGCGTATATAACGCCAGAATAATGTACGTTCATAGCACTGCAGTGGACGTACTGCTAACTAACACAGTGGAGATTCCATTTGGCCCATCAGAGGGGAATTCCGACTGCGACCTATGCGAACTGAGCCACGGTTCCTTTTCCCTGGTACCTGAGGGATGTCTACATGATGCATGCTCAGACAAATGTTTCTTTTCATAAATATTCATAGTTCACAAAACAGCATGAAAATAATGCGTGTATGTCATGATATGTTTCGCACGCACAAAAATAACAGATGAAGTTATGATGTATATGAGCATGACAAAATCAGAATCAGAGTACCATATATCTCATGGATTTTTAATACCAATATCTCGAATAACAAACACTTCCAAAATAGAATTTCCATTATGTCAAGTCCAAGGGAAGATTACCAATAATATTTAACAGAATACAAATCCAAAGGCACATGTGAGCAACAAATTCAAAATATCATGCACTAGCTAATAGTCACAAGAGGCTTAGCCACCTAACACTTACCTCGATGTGTCCAACTTTTAAACCAAGTGTATCACCAAAAATTCAGTCCATTCTCTTAAGAATTACGCACACCTAAACAACGGATACCAAGTTAGAATTCCACGGTATTTTTCCTACCAAATGCACGAAATTTCCATGCTGCCTATTCTTGTATTTTACTCGATTTACCATGCTTCCAAAGCTAATGGTTTTCTGCCTTAATTTATTCTATCAATTGCTAGCAAGTAACAAACAATTTCCCAAGATAACCTACACATGCAAGTTCGGTTTTGGTCAAAAACTAGGGGCATATAATTTATCTATTTACAAAATATTTTCTATAAAGCTTAGGTGTGAGTGAACAAGGTCTTTAGCAAACTGTCCATACAGTTTTAATACATGCCAGGTTTAACCAAATTTTCAAATCCAAGGACTGGTCTAACAACATTAGGGGAGCTATTTTTCAAGTTCACAAAATTCGATTTTAGCTTACATGCATTGTAACATCCCGCCTAATTAGGAACCTATTTAAATTGCAATTAAGAATGTGGTAGAGTACTGGCCTTCAGATTACATAAATGCTTACTCTAGGATGGAGTAATTTAAATTAGGGAATTATTGGTGTGAACATGGAAGGTGAGTACCTATTTTATGCATGTGAAATTCTAGTTATGAGTGTAGGAATAATTTAATTAAAATACAAAAAAAGCATAACACTACTTAGTATTTTACGAGTACCCATTTAAAAGTATGTGATTAATTTTTGTTACAAAGAATAAAACCATAGTTAGTAATTGTAGGGTACATGAAATAATAATGCATGGGTGACTTGCGAATTATATGACTATTTTCCCTAGGGTGGAATTAAAGTGAGTTAGAGAGTTATTTAAATTACTATGATAGGAGAGTACCTATGTAGGCAGGTGAACCTTATAGTAAATTAAATTTAATTTGAATAATTTTATTATAATATATAGAATGTTTAATAATATTCAAAAGACATGGGAAATTAATGAATTAGTGGGCTGGTCACATGTAAGTATAACCTTTGAACTTAGGTAATTTTGGATCACCCCATGCATTTATCTTAACCTTATCCTAAATAAATCTACAAAAGGTGCCATGCATTGGTGAGTGATCACACATGGCAAAACCTCATCTACTTTTGTACCCCTTATTCTATGCGCCTAGGGTGGGGGAAAAGTAAACTGATTGCTTGTGATTCTAACTAAACTCAATTAGCCCCTCAAGCATGCAACCAATTAGGAAATATGAATAAGCTTGCATTAAGTCCATTGGCCAAAAATCACACTTTCTTATCCTCTTGTTCCTTTGGAGCGCTTAGGGTGTGTGATATAGTGTAATTTTGGTTCTTGTTATTATGTTACTAACCTCCAAACCCTTATCTGTTCTTCCCCAGCGCTGTATGAGTAGAGATAAAAGTTGAACGTTAATTTTATAATTAGAAGTAAGAATTGACCCTTCTCACTCTCATTTGGTCGTGCACCTCCCTAGTGAGAAACACACAGGAAAGCTTCAAACACTTCACATTATCCTCAATTACTCTCCAAAGAAAACGTAAACCCCAAAAGGAAAGAATACAACGAAACACTATTCCCTCTTCCTACTCCTTTCAGCCGCGAGCCCAAGAGCTGGGAGTCAAACGTTTAAAGTCTCTTTCCCTTCGATTTTTCTAGCTGGTCGGACCTCACCTTGAAACAAGGTAAGGTGTTCCCTTCATCCCTTCCCCTGCACCTGTTGTACAACTTTGATAGAACCACTTCTTGATGTGCAGGTAGCTAGAGTCCGAAGCTTGGAGCTTAAGAAGGCCTAGGTGGTAGTTCGCTGCTCCTGCCTTGTCGGTTGGGATTTTATTTTATTTACTCTAGAGGTGAGTCGATCCTCCTTACACTCTCAACCCCTTATGTTTCGACTTTCATGGGTATCTTAGGAGAAATATAATTCTGTCATTTGCACTTTTTGGTCGTTGAGGGTGGTAGCTTAAATTAGTCACTCATTCTCTTCAATTCTATTTTTGAATGACCTTAGGACTAGCTGCATATCGGTTTTAAATGGATGTTGTAAATTTGAATAATGATCTTCCTATTGGTGTTGAACTACCCTTGGATTGGAGACTTGATCAAGTTGGTAGAAAATGTTGAGTACGTGAATAAATTTTGTGCCTAAATCGTGGCCTAAAATCGTATTGCAAGTGTGTGTGTGTAGGGGAAGCTTTTGTCCAATTATGTTTCCATTCTGCCATGTTTTAACCAGTTTGAGCTTGGAGCTTACCAACACCTTGGGTTGTTGTAGTATGTAAAATAAAGCCTCCACGGTTAGGTTGCTAGGCTGTTTGCTATGCTAAAGAGGAAAATAATGAACCTTCACATAATTAAATTGAGTGGGCAGCACATTACAAGTAAATTGAATCCTACATGAACCAAGCAAATAATGTATTTAAATGAAAAGTGTGGGTTACTAGAGAATGGTTCTCAAATCCGATTCTGCATGCTTGTGAAACTTTAGAGACTTTGTTTTGCTAGCAATTGTTGGCACAAAATTTAGGCAGTGAACTATTAGTTTTCGGTGCCTAATAAATCGAATAAAATACAAGAATAGGAAGAATGGAAATGACTTGGAAATTATGAGATCAATATGAATTCTTCATTGTTAACGTATTGGGGTATTAACTAGAAGTCAGAAAATTTGGTTAGTGGAATTGTCATGAAAATCGAATTGGTGTATGTTGGGGACTTAGGATTTTATTATGGTAATATGTTATTAATTAATGGGAAGGCAGAAATTGGTGAGCACAAGAAGCATGGTACTCGAATGAAATGTAAGAATAAAGAGGCATAGGAATTTCTTATAAATAATAGGTAATATGAATAAAGTTCTGACTTATCGTACCATTGATTAGGTGCGCGTAATTATTAAAGTGTGGGCTGGTTTTGGTGCCGTTGATTATTGCGTGGACACAAGGTAAGTGTCTGGCGGTATTAACTCTTGTGACTGCTAGCTAATACATGAATTGTGAACGTTGCTCTCATGTGCCTTGGTCCTGAATTTTGTATATGTTAATTGAATTATGCTCATGGTCTTGCTTTGCTAAATATTTTGTTTTGGAGAATTATTGGTTATTTAGCACTCGAATATTGGAAAATCCATGAGACATATGATATCTTGATTATTATCTAGTCATGCATACACATTCCATGATTTTAATTGCGTGTTTGTGTGCGAACCATGTCATAGCATACATGCATAAGTTTCACGTTGACATCTGAATATAAATATTAAAAATAAGCATACGATTGAGCACGCATCATATAGGCATCCCTGCGGTACCAGGGTATGGGACACTTGGCTTCAGTCCATTTAGGTTACAATTGGAACCCTCCGAGGAGCCATTAAGGGAGGGACCTCCACTATACTTGTGTGTACAGGCACGACGGTGCTGTACATTTTAGGCGTTATATACGCATCTTGACTAGTATATTTGGCGTTATATACGCATCTTGATTAGTATATTTGGCGTTATATACGCAATATGATAAAGTTTAGTATCTGCAGGATTCAACCACGTACCCAAGCTTCAAACAGAAAAGAGAGATGCTCTTGAAGCTCACTACCAACACCAAAGGTTCTGACTTCACCAAGAAAACGAAAATGAACTCAAATGTGGTTTCTTTGCACTCAAAGATCACTCATTGGTGCTCCAAATGCCATAGCAAAGGCTCCAACAACACAATTAACCAAGTCAGCACTCAAGGTTCCTCAAAATAGTCTCCAACTCAGAAAATGACTGCCCTTTTCACTCACAAGCTCACCCTCACTCCAACCAAGTGTTTAGATGATATAAAAAGAGAAGAAAAGGTGAAGACTTCACACAAAACCAAGCAAGAATGACCAAGAATGAAGGTGGCAGCAAGGAGAGCTCACACACCAGCAAAAGTCACGTAGGAGGCTGAAGAGTCTAGGGTTTTGTGCCCATAATAAGGGTATTTATAGCCACTTACTCATTAAACACACAATATTAACTTTAATTGCTACGCTTAGTGTAACATCTCGTCTAATTAGGAACCCATTTAAAGTGCAATTAGGAATGTGGTAGAGAACTTGCCTTTAAATTAAATAAATGTTGCCTTAGAATGGAGTTAAATTAAATTAGGGAAATTATTTGTATTACCATGGAAGGTGAATACCTATTTTATGCTTGTGAAATTCTAGTTATGAGTATAGGAATAATTTAATTATAATATACAGGAAGCATGACACTACTTGAAATTATATGAGTACTCATTAAAAGTGTGCTATTAATTTTGTTTCAAAGAGTAAACCCTTAGTTATTAATTGGAGGGTACATAAAATAATATACATGAGTTAATTATTAAGATAGGAGAGCATTGGATTTATATGTTTGGGCCCCATTTCATGTGATGGGCTACGGCCCAAAATGCTTTTTGAATTTAGCCCAACACTCTCATCCATCTTAACCTTATCCAAAGATCTTTCAAGGCTGTCCATGATTGGTTTAAGATCTACACATGGCAACTAATATCACAAACCTCTTGCATGCGTGACACCTAGCCCTTTTATTCCCTTACATGACCGCCACATGTTTTGACTAAAGAAAATGGATGTCCGCAATAAAACTTGAAACTCTCTTGCATGAACGACACATGGCCTCTAATTCTTTTCATGTGTGTCTCATACTCCTCCCTGCATGTCCGCCACATTCACACCAAAATGGACAATGAACTTTCTCCTTTAGGGTCGGCCAAGCCCTCTTGGTGACCGAGAAATCAATGCTTAATATTTCAAAGGCTGAAACTCTATCTCATCTACTACACCCTCCACCTTGAGCTCCTTAGGCAGGGAACAAATTGTTTAGCATTTCATCTCCCCTTTTTTCTAGTTGGCCGGACCACATTTAGCAACAAGAACTTGAAACCGTGAAGTTTAAAGAGGTGTGACAGCTTCATTACCCTCTTGTTCCCTCTTTTCCCTTCGGCCGTACACCAACAAACAAAGGGCTATGGTAGTACCTTCCTTTTCCCTTGCATGCAACTGAATTCATGTCTTGGAAGCTCAGGAACCAGTAAAGGGAGGTGCTTTGTTCGATTGGAAAGCATGGGTGGTAGTCAAGAAGGTAACCAACTTAAACCAAAAACTCATCACCCCTTTCTGTTTCGGTTTTGGGGGCAGGCTAGGAGAATGTATGTCTTGCTTTCAAACTACTTTTATATTTTGCTGGACTGTTTTGGTGGACCTTCTATTGTGCCAAGTCCTACTTAAATTCTAAAAAGACAGCATGCTGTAGGAATGCTTTTAGCGCACCTTGATGTTAGTGGGAGTTGGCTTGAGTATAGATTGTTTATCACTCTTTTGTCTTGCCCTCATATTCGGCCATCCCATGTAGAATCAGAAAGTATTTTCCTTTGGCTTTTTCATTCATCAATTCTGCCCTTGTTGACCGATTTAGACTTATCTCTTAATCACTCAGAGAATTGTTTTTGAAACTTGGAAGTAGCTCTCTTGCGTAAATTGTTTTTCTGTTTTGGTGAGCCTTAACATGTACCATGTTTGATTGAGTATACAACATGTAGTTAAGCCTTCCTCCACTCAACCATGGCCTTGTTGAGTTAAAATTTTAAATGTCATGTACCCCCTACATACTAAAACCGATTCTTTTTTGATTTAGTCATTGGAATTCCTCACTGTTAGTTAGGGGATAATTTATTGGAAACCAGAAAATTGTGTAGGAAAGATCTATGAAGGCCGAATGGGTACAAGAGTCCCTTAGCACGGGAACTTGTGGGTAACTTATAGACAAAAAAACAGGCATTTAGCGGCGGTTCATTTTTGGTATAGGGGCGGTTGTAACCGTCGCGTATACCAAAAATGAACCGCCGCAAAATGCCTGTTTTTTTGTAGTATGGAACGTATTCTAATTGATTATACTTGTGTATAGGTGCGCATATTTTGTGAGTTATGGACTGATTCGCAGCTGTTTGGTAAATTATTTTGTGGAACGCGAGGTATGTGTTAGGTAGTTAAACCTATTGTGACTATTAATTTAGATCATGGAATTTTTGATTTGTTGCTCTCATGTTTCCGTAACAAAATTATGTTTGAAAGCATGTGAAATCTGATTTGAATATGATTGGAGGAAAATTCTGTTTTGTATACACATGCTAATTGAAAGTGTGGTGTCATAGTCTTTGTGAACTATGACTTATGATGACGAAGAATGATGATGAGCATGAACATCATAATTTTGCATTTTGTCATGTGTGTGAAGCAAAACATAGCATCTCATGCATCCATTTACATACAGTATTGGAAACAGAAATATTTTATGAAACTAAGCATATGATTGAGCACGCATCATATAGGCATCCCTCAGGTACCAGAGACAGGGACACTTGGCTTCAGTCCGCATAGGTCACAGTTGGAATTCACTTTTGATGGGAGCCAAATATGGAATATCCACTGTACTAACAGTTTGTACGTGCACTGCAGCTATGAACGTACAAACTACTGGCGTTATATACGCAACTTGATTAGTATTCTGGCGTTATATACGTACTCTGATGATATTTTAATATCTGTTCGGAATGTATTTGATGATGTGACAATGTTGAAAATTCTGGTTTTAAATTAATATTGTTGCAATACTGGATTTTCTGCCACACTACTGGGATTTTTCTCACCCCTTTGGGGTTGCTATTTTTATAAAATGGCAGGAGGACGGAAGAGCATTTGAAGACATAATTATATGGACGTTTTGCTGTTATGTGCTGCTGTTTGAACAATTGTTGTTACTGTTTCATTGTTTGGATGACTGTACTCATCTGAGAAGTTGGATTATTTTTAACGCATGATTTAGCTACTGTTTTGAGACTTTCTAATCAGTTAGCACCTTGGATAATTCTGAAAAATGTTTTGTGAAAATAATTCCTGAACCTTTATTTTAAGGGCTGTTTTTTTTTAGAAAACTGATTTTGCGAGCACTTTGCAAGTTGTCGTTCTGGGGCTACAGACCTCTGAATGAGTCATAATTTATATGCACGTAAAGCCCCAGATGTGTACTTTCAGATTATGTACAAATTATGTTCAAACTATGTAAGCACGATTTATTATGAATTTTGCAAGTCAGCAGGTTTTTAGAAAAATGTACTGAATTCACAAGCACCTCCCGAGTTCTGTTTTGTGGGACTATTCACATCCGAATCGCTTATAATTTATATATACGCGAAGCCCCGGATGTCTAGTTTCTCCGTAGCATTAAATATTTTTTTAAACTGCTGAACTCGATTTTATACAGATTTTATAAGACAGCAAGGTTTTCTGAAAAGTTTAGAAATTTCCGCAAGCAGTTTATTCTTGAAATTACCACTGTTTCATAAGCAATTTAATTTCACTCTAAGGTTTCTAATTAAGAATCAAACTGAAAGTTTTAAGTGGGTAAGCCTTAAATTTTTTCGCAACATTATAATTAAGTTTTTGAAAATTTGAGTTCTTTACCGCTGCGACTCTAATACGATTTAGAAAACAACTCTCTTGGATGCATACAAGGGAGGGTGTTACACTTAGCATTTTAATCCCAAACTTTGGATTCTTAACCTACTCAATTTTACAAGAATTAACATATTTTTATTATATTTTTCGGAGCACCTTTCCGGTACGCGCTTTTCATAGCCAGTATTAGTTTTTGGCACCAGTTCTCATTATATTGACTTGAAACTCGTTTTACAATTCTTATGTATTATTCTAGTAATTATCATGCACTTATTATAATTTTTTGGGTTACTTTTTCGGTACGCATTTATACCGACTAGCAGAACCGGTATCTGCACTTTTCTTCCGAAAAGCGACTTTCAGCCTTCTTAATCACTTATCATAATTATTAAAGCCTCTTAATAATTATTAGGGTCAATTATGGAATCATTTCCCAATTTAACATAATTAATTATTTAATTTCCTTAATTAACGGTGCGGGTTCTTACATTCACCCCACCTTTTTAGGATTTTGTCCTCAAAATCAGAAAACATACCTGTCTCGAAACTCGGGGTACTGCCGGAGAAGCTCTTCCTCACGCTCCCAAGTACACTCCTCAGGAGTCCTTTCAGTCCATTGCACTTTGACCATCGGAATGATCTTGCTCCTC
This sequence comes from Gastrolobium bilobum, assembly GCF_033153095.1. Taxonomy (NCBI): domain Eukaryota; kingdom Viridiplantae; phylum Streptophyta; class Magnoliopsida; order Fabales; family Fabaceae; genus Gastrolobium; species Gastrolobium bilobum. Next base: position 186,954 of record NW_026896591.1, read on the forward strand.
AGCTGCTTCTCGCCACGATCGAGAATCTTAAGTGGTCCGACAAGAGTCTTTAGGTTCTCCTGAACCTCTATAGCATCAGGTTGCACCACGTGTGAAGGATCTGCTATATACTTCCGAAGTTGAGACACGTGAAACACGTCGTGGATGTTGGCCAAGTTCGGAGGCAAGGCAAGCCGGTAAGCAACAGGTCCTACTCTACCAAGAATCTGGTATGGCCCAATATATCGCGAGCTCAGCTTCCTCACTCTGTGTCTCACAAACACGTGCTCACCCTTACTGAACTCCAGTGGACGATCTTAACATCATAGTAGCTCTTCTGGCGATTCTGCGCCTGCTTCAACTTTTCACGGATCATCTGGATCTGCTGGGTGGTATCTTGGACAAAGTCGAAGCCAAAAAGCTCCATGTCCCCAACCTCAGACCAACAAGTAGGAGCCCGACACCTCCTACCATACAGTGCTTCGTAGGGCGCCATGCCCAGGCTAGCATGAAAGTTGTTGTTGTAAGAAAACTCAACCAACGAAAGGTACCTATCCCATGCCGAGCCTTGCTCCAACGTGCAAGCTCGCAACATGTCCTCCAAGGTCTGGATGGTCCTCTGAGTCTGTCCATCAGTCTGAGGGTGATAGGCGGTACTCAATCTCAACTGCGTACCAAAAGCCTCCTGCAGCGCCTCCCAGAACCGAGATGTGAACTTCGGGTCCCTATCCCTGATGATACTCTCGGGCACCCCGTGAAGCCTCACAATCTCGCGAACAAAAAGCTTCGCCAACTGCTCTGTAGTGAAGCTCACCTTCACTGGAAGAAAATGGGCAGACTTCGTCAGTCTGTCCACAATGACCCAGAAGTCCATGGAAATACTTCCACTGTGGTACTTCAAGAGGTTGAAGTTCACCAGACGGTCTCGGATGTTCAATCTTCTCCTTCTGGCAAACCAAACACTTGGACACAAAGACATCAACATCTTTCTTCATGCCCGGCCACCAGAAGATCTTCTTCAGGTCTTGATACATCTTAGTAGCACCAGGGTGGATAGAAAATTAGCCTTTATGGGCCTCTACCATAACCTCATTGGTCAACAAGCCTCGAGGAACCACGATCCTCTGCTGAAACAAAAGAAGTCCATCATCACTCAAAGACACACCGTCTTGGTTCTTCACATAATCCAGACACTCTCTCTGAACTTGTGCCTCTTTGATCTTCCCTAACAGTTCATTCACAACGTCTGCTGCTTCCATCTCAAGAAGTGCACTCCCACAAGGAGCGGTCACTGTCAGGTCTCGGAACTTCTCAACCACATCAAGAAAACCAAGCAACAAGCTGGATGAGCTCCTGGGTTTCCGGCTCAAAGCATCAGCTACCACATTGGCCTTGCCAGGATGGTACTTCAACTCAAAGTCGTAATCCTTTATAAACTCCATCCATCTCCTCTGCCTCATGTTCAGCTCTTTCTGGTCGAAAAGATACTTCAAACTCTTGTGGTTACTGAACACCACAAACCTCAAACCAAAAAGATAATGCCTCCAAATCTTGAAAGCAAAGATAATAGCAGCCAACTCCAAGTCATGAGTAGGGTAGTTCTCCTCATGAGGTTTCAGCTGCCTCGAAGCATAGGCAATCACTTTGCCCAACTACATCAACACACAACCTAGCCCCTTCCCGGAGGCGTCGGTGTAAAGCTCAATCTCAAGCGCAGGATCAGGAAGGACCAACACAGGTGCAGTAGTCAGTCTTTCCTTCAACAACTGAAAACAGACCTCACACTCGTGAGTTCACACAAATGGAGTCTCCTTTCGGGTAAGATGAGTCAAAGGGAGAACCATCGTGGAGAAACCCTTGATGAACCTCCGATAGTAACCTGCCAAACCCAGAAAGCTCCTCACTTTCGTAACTATCTTGGGCCTCTCCCAATCCAGTACGGCTTCGATCTTGTTCGAATCCACTGCAACTCCTTCAGCAGAAATAACATGCCCAAGGAACTTCACAGACTTGAGCCAAAACTCACACTTGGAAGGCTTCGCATACAGCTTCTTCTCCTTCAGCACTTGCAGAACAGTTCTCAAATGCTCCACATACTCCTCCTCCGTCTTGGAGTAAATCAAAATATCGTCAATGAAGACGATCACAAACTGATCCAGGTACGGCTGGAAAATCCGATTCATGTAATCCATGAACACAGCAGGTGCATTGGTGAGTCCAAACGGAATCACCAAATACTCAAAGTTACCGTATCTCGAACGGAATGCGGTCTTCAGGACATCATCCGGCTTCACCCGAATCTGATGGTATCCGGACCGGAGATCAATCTTGGAATACACACAAGCACCTATGAGCTGATCCAACAGATCATCAATCCGAGGAAGGGGATACTTGTTCTTGATCGTCACCTTATTCAGCTTCCTGTAGTCGATGCACAATCGCATTGTCCCGTCCTTCTTCTTCACAAAAATGACCGGTGCTCCCCAAGGAGACGCACTCGATCTAATGAAATCTTTCGCTGAAAGATCCTCAATATGCTTCTTCAGCTCTGCCAACTCCGGTGGCGACATCCGGTATGGAGCTAATGAAATAGGCTCCACACCAGGCAACAGATCAATGGAGAACTCTATCTCCCTCTGTGGCGGAAACTCAGGAATCTCCTCAGGAAACACCTCGAGGAATTCCCTCACCACAGGAATGCCAGTGATATCCTCCTGTGTCCCACTCACCAAACCTTCCAACATGACATATCCATATGCCCCTGCTCTCAAGGCTCTCCTAGAACTGCAGCAACGAAATGTACGGCGAGGAACTAGCTGTGGAATCACACGGAGACATCACCACACGCTTGGCACAACAGTAAATCAATGCACAAGTTTTGGACAGCCAATCCATACCCAGAATAACCTCCAAGTTGGCCATCGGCAATCCTATCAGATCTACCGAGAACTCACGACCCTCCCACTGAAATGCTACATCGCGATGAACAGTGGTCGCATCACACTTTTCTCCGGTGGCGGTGGTCACCTGCAACGGTGGAGAAAGCACAGACATGGGCAACTCAAGCCCCACAGCAATCGGGGTAGCAACAAACGAATGCGTAGCCCCAGAGTCAAACAAGACATCAACAGATGATGCACCAAAAGTAGCAGTACCTCTAACAAGGTTTGGAGCTCGGTCCGACTACTGACGATCTAGAGTATAAACTCTCCCAAAGATGGTTGCACTGCCGGTGCTAAAGTAGGTGGAAGGGGAACCATCTGAAGTGGCAATGCCTGCACTGCAGTAGCCTCGCCGTCGCCGACGGACCCTCTCTGGAGAAGTGGCCCTCCTTGCCACACAGAAAGCAAATCAACTGGCCGGTGGAACACGGCCCAAAATGAGTCTTCCCGCATCCCGAACACCTGGGAGCAGGAGGTCTCGTTGCGCTCTCCTGAGCAGAAGTCCTCTTAAACTGATTCGGCGCCTGTCGAGCTGCCATCTGTTTTCCTTTACCCTTGTTCCCAAACTTCCTGTCTTTCCAAGAAGTGGAACTACCAGCTACAACCTTTGTCGCCTCAGCAACCTTGGCCTTCTTGGCCTTACTCGTGCTGTAGAAATCCTCAATATTACGACATTGCTGAACCAGGGTCCCAAAGTCTCTAGAAGCAGAACCAGCAAGGTAACCAGCAATATCCTCACTAAGTCCCCTGCGGAACTTAGCAGCCAAGAATGTAGGAGTAGGCCTCGCCATCCTGAAGTGTGCAAACTTCACCAGCTGGTTGAACTTGGCCAGGTACTCGTCCACAGACAACGAGCTCAGAACCAAACGGTCAAACTCTCCCTGCTGCCTCTCCTGAGCGTCAAAGAGAAAGTACTGACCCAAGAAGAAATCCTCGAACAATGGCCACGTCATCCTATGGCCCTGTATCTCGTAAATGTGAGAAGTGTTCATCCACCACTCGTGGGCATCGCCCTCCAGCATGTAAGTAACGAACATCAGCTTCTGCGGATCTGTGCACTGCATGACCCGAAATATCTTGTCCAACGCCTATAGCCAACGGGCCGCAGCAATAGGATCAAAGGATCCATCAAAGGCAGGTGGCTTATGCTTACGAAAAGCATTCAGCCGGCGATCGATCTCATCTCATTCCTCAACAAAAACAGGGACGGTCTGCATGGCCCCCATAAGGTGACTGCCATCACCCATCTGACTTTGAGAGTCATCCTGCAGACTGGGTGGAGGTGGTGGTGGTGGCGGAGGAACATGGTCAACAACAGGACCATTCCTCATCTCCTCTAACATGACTCTAAACATCGTCATGTTCGCTAGACGGTTGGCCTCCAACACATCCTCAGTGGCCTTCCTGTTCGCCTCTCTGACAGCGTCCAGCATAGCCTGGTTTGCCATTCTCATGGCCTCCTGGTCGGCTTGTCATGCCGCCTGCATCTCAGCCAATGCAGCCAGGACAGGATCGGGCTGATCCTCCGAAGTCTCGCGGTTTCTCCCGGGTCTTACCATGACTCTGCACAAGTTACACAAATTATGAGTTGATCAGGCCCGCGCAATGTGATCACATATGCATTATCATAATAATACTCGATGGAGCAAACACACAAAACAGACACAACCAAAAATCCTAATCATTGCAATACATACAGGCTTTTCCCTTGAACCGTTGCTCTGATACCATAAAATGTAACACCCCGTATATATCCGGTCGTGTTATCATACTATCGTATTAAGCTACGCTTAATTAAAAATGCAGAATATCTTTTTCTTTTCCAATTATGACGTCATTATACTTAGCCGAGTTGATTACTTAATCAATTTCATAAAATACGCCTGAATGTAAATTGCAATAAGACATATACTAAAATACCTCAATATATAAATAAAGTGAGTATCTAAATCACAGATCTACATCACGTAGTCCGGACAATATCCTGATACATTATTACAACTCCAATTCAAACTAAGACATAACTAGTCTATGTGTCATGGACAATCCCCATGCTCACCAAATCAACAGCGTCACAACAAGATAATCATAAACATAAAATGAAGCTCAAGCATAAAAGAAGTATGCATATCCAGCATCCAACATGTCAGCATATAATGTCATCAATGTCTAACTCAGCTCCGGCCTCCTGCTGCCTGGGGCCTCAACCCCAACATTTCCTGATCCTGTAATAAGCACCCCCCAAACGTGGTGTGAGATATCTAAACTAGAAATCTCAGTAAGACTAGGGGTCCTCAAGGATCTTCCACCCCAAGCTCACTTACATGTGCAATATAAGTTCTAAAAGCAGTAATATCAATATCAGTTCCAAAACTATGCAGTGCAACAGATATTCATGCCATGTGTGTTTATCACTATTCTACTGGCCAGAGAAATGCAGGAATACGTCTATACCTACATGTAGTACAAGGAACACCGCTTGCACCTCACCCACAGCCTCACCATCTTGTATGTACCGCATACTCAGGCTTACCGTATAGGTAGAACACCACATGCATATCATAAAGGCACTAGCATATAACAGCTCAACAGCATTTCCAAAATATCAAAAGTATGTAACACAGCATGCATATAACCATACCCCCATGGGGAATGGTGGAACCACAACATGGCTAAACCGAGGACACGAAAGCTTACCTTGCAAGCTCACTATCCAATGCCAAGAGTCCACACGGCTCAAGTCCAACACACAGCAGATCACAATCGGATATGGACCATATCAACATACATAGCTCAAAAGCATTAACATAAAGACTACGTTCTCCTTTAACGATTTACGTCTTAAGGCTTCCAACAAAGTCAGAAGCCCTAATCACATGATTCTAACTTAGTTCATTAATTATAGAAGTTCAACTTCATCACTCTAGGGTCCACAAACCCCCAATAGCCTACTGTCCTCACAGCACAGCTACTGTTCTTCGAAATCCCAGAATATCCGGATATTCCTCGGGGCATATCCCGATATACAATATCCGGATATCTCACTGACAATATCCGGATATCCAATATCCGGATATCTCACTGGCAATATCCGGATATCAATATCTGGATATCCAGTTCCCCATATCCGAATATCAATATCCGGATACACATATCCGGATATCAATATCCGGATATCTCACGAGCAAATATCCGGATATTTCACGACAGAATGCAGTTTCTGCATTTCGCGAAGATATCCATCAAAGGTTGGGTTTTCACCGATTTTAGACACTTAAGCATGCATTTCTAAGTATGTTAAGCATTACCTCAAGTTAGGTTATCATCTTTTAACCATCACATGCATCAAGGTTCCATTTTTAAGCATAAAATCTCATGATCATGGGTTCAACCACTTACCCAAGCTTCAAACAGAAAAGAGAGATGCTCTTGGAGCTCACTACCAACACCAAAGGTTCTGACTTCACCTAGAAAACGAAAATGAACTCAAAGGTGGTTTCTTTGCACTCAAAGATCACTCATTGGTGCTCCAAATACCATAGCAAAGGCTCCAACAACACAAACAACCAAGTCAGCACTCAAGGTTCCTCAAAACAGTCTCCAACTCAGAAAATGACTGCCCTTTTCACTCACCAAGCTCACCCTCACTCCAACCAAGTGTTTAGATGATGAAAAAGAGAAGAAAAGGTGAAGACTTGACATAAAACCAAGCAAGAATGACCAAGAATGAAGGTGGCAGCAGGGAGAGCTCACACGCTAGCAAAAGTCATATAGGAGGCTGAAGAGTCTAGGGTTTTGTGCCCATAATAAGGGTATTTATAGCCACTTACTCATTAAACACACAGTATTAACTTTAATTGCTACGCTTAACATTTTAATCCCAAACTTTGGATTCTTAACCTACTCAATTTTACAAGAATTAACATATTTTTATTATATTTTTCGGAGCACCTTTCTGGTACGCGCTTTTCATAGCCAGTATCAGTTTCTGGCACCAGTTCTCATTATATTGACTTGAAACTCGTTTTACAAGTCTTATGTATTATTCTAGTAATTATCATGCACTTATTATAATTTTTTGGGATACTTTTTGGGTACGCATTTATACCGACTAGCAGAACCGGTATCTGCACTTTTCTTCCGAAAAACGATTTTCAGCCTTCTTAATCACTTATCATAATTATTAAAGCCTCTTAATAATTATTAGGGTCAATTATGGAGTCATTTTCCAATTTAACATAATTAATTACTTAATTTCCTTAATTAACGGTGCGGGTTCTTACACCACCCAACAGCACATAAACGAAACAAGAATGTCTAGGATACATGCAAATGGATACCTAGATTCCATGGATTTGGAATTCTATGGACAATGTGAATCTTTTCTAGTTGGGAAAATGACTCGTCACAAGCCCAAAGGGCTTTAAAGTCATAGGGCTAGTGAGTTATTAGAACTCATTCACTCTGATGTTTGTGGCCCAATGTCTATAGAGGCTAGAGGAGGATACTCCTATTTCATTACCTTTACTGATGATAAATCAAGATTTGGGTAAGTGTACCTGATGAGACATAAATCCAAAGCCTTTGAAAAGTTCAAAGAGTATAGGAATGAAGTAGAGAAACAACATGGCAAAATGATTAAGACATTGCGATCAGATCGTGGTGGTGAATATCTCAGCCATGAGTTTCAGGATTATCTGAGAGAAAATGGAATTCTCTCGCAGCTTATTGCACCTTACACACCGCACCAAAATAGTGTCTCCGAAAGGAGAAACAGGACCTTGTTAGACATGGTCAGGTCTATGATGAGTGAGACTCAACTTCCAAAATCATTTTGAGGATATGCCTTCGACACGGCGCATACCTTCTAAATAGGATACCGTCTAAATCTGTTCAGACCACACCATATGAGATATGGAATGGTAAGAGACCCAACCTGAGTTACCTCAGGGTATGGGGATCGCCAGCATATGTCAAAACGTTGGCATCAGACAAGCTTAGTGCTAAGAGTACTAAAAGTCTATTTGTGAGGTATCCCAAAGGTACTAAGGGATACTACTTTTACTCTTTGGATGAACACAAGGTGTTTGTGTCCAAGAATGCTGAGTTCCTTGAGAAAGATTTGATCTCTCAAAGAGCCAGTGGGAGTAAGGTTGCTCTTGAAGAAGTTCAAGGACCACATGAACAGATTGATGAACCCGAGTCTACTCCGCAGGAGACGTTCTTCAATGGAGAAGTAAACACACAACTCCGTAGGTCTATTAAGGTCATTCGTCCACCTGAGAGGTATGGGTTTGTGATTGAGAATCAACAAACCGTAGAGGATGATGAACCAAGTAACTATGAGGAGGCAGTCAAGGATGTTAACTCTTCTAAATGGCTTGAAGCCATAGAATCTGAAATAGATTCGATGTATCAAAACAAGGTATGGACCTTGGTTCCAAAATCGCAAGGAATGGTTCCCATCGGTAATAAGTGGGTCTTTAAGAGAAAGATTGATGCAAATGGCAACGTTCAAACCTACAAAGCTAGGTTGGTTTCGAAAAGATATCGTCAAAGACAAGGAGTTGACTATGATGAGACTTTCTCACCAGTTTCCATGATCAAATCTATTAGGATCATGCTTGCCATAGCAGCATATCACGACTATGAGATTTGGCAAATGGATGTCAAGACCGCCTTCTTGAATGGATTCTTGAAGGAGGAAGTGTACATGACACAACCTGAAGGTTTTGAAACCAAAGGCCAAGAGCATATGGTATGCAAACTGCAAAGGTCGATATATGGGCTAAAGCAAGCATCAAGGAGTTGGAATATTCGTTTTGATGAAGTCGTTAAGAATAACGGTTTTATCAAGAACGAGGACGAACCTTGTGTTTACAAGAAGGTTAGTGGGAGTAATGTCGTCTTCCTGGTACTTTATGTAGATGACATATTGCTAATAGGAAATGACATCCCCACATTACAAATAACGAAAGAGTGGCTTTCAAAAAGCTTCACCATGAAGGATTTGGGAGAAGCGGCCTTTATACTTGGTATAAAGATCTATAGAGATAGATCCAAGAGGCTGCTGGGTTTATATCAATCCACGTATGTTGACAAGATTCTAAAGAGGTTTAGCATGGAAGGGTCGAAAAAGGGTTTTCTTCCCGTCAGTCATGGGGTACATCTTTCAAAGGCTATTTGTCCTAAGTAACAACCTGAGAAGGATCGCATGAGTGGAATTCCATACGCTTCGGCTATTGGATCCATCATGTATGCCATGATATGTACGAGACCAGATGTCTCATGTGCTTTGAGCTTTACGAGCAGATACCAGTCTGACCCTAGTGAGGTCACTGGACAGCAGTCAAGACCATCCTGAAGTACTTAAGAAGAGCTAAGGATGTGTTTCTGGTCTATGGTGGGGTGTATGAGCTTTCAGTGAAAGGATTCACTGATGCCAGCTTTTAGAGTGACAAAGATGACTGCAAGTCATAGTCAGGATTCGTATTCACCTTAAATGGTGGAGCAGTGACTTGGAAGAGTTCCAAGCAGGAGACTACAGCAGATTCAACGACAGAAGCTGAATATGTAACACCCCGTATATATCCGGCAATGTTATCATAATATCGTATTAAGCTGCGCTTAATTAAAAATGCGGAATTACTTTTTATTTTCAATTATGATGCCATTAACATTACCAACTTGCTTAATAATCAATTAATAAAACATCGCCTGTATGTAATTGCAATAAAACAGCTAACTGAAATATCTCATAACATAGATAATATAAGTGTGGCTCTAGTCGCGGAACTACAACAATGTAGACCGGACCATCTAACAGTTTATACATCTCAAATCTAAAAGTACTAACAGAAAGTGTCATGGACAATCCCCATGCTCACTCAAATAAGGCAACATGCCCAACATCAGTCTCAACAACAACATAATGATAAAAGGCATAAAACATAGTCATGCTAACAAATAAGCAGAAACAACATAATCAGCTAAGCTCCGGCCTCCTGCCGCCTGAGGCATCAGTACCCATACTACCTGATCCTGAAATAAGCATTCCCCAAACGTGGGGTAAGATCTCTAATCTAGAAATCTCAGTAAGTCAGTGAGTCCTCAAGGATCTTCCACCCCAAGCTCACTTACATGTGCAATATAAGTTCAAAAGCAGTTTATCATTTATCATTTCTAAAACAATGCAATGCAGCAGATAATCATGCCATGTGTGTCAATTCTAATCTACTGGCCAGAGACAGTGCATGTATACGTCTATCACCTACACACCGTGCAAGTACCACTTGCATTCACCCTGGTACACCGTCTTGTATGGCGCTACATACTCAGGCTTCCCGTCAAGATGAAACAACACATGCATATTAAAAGTCATTACATGTAAAGTTCAATCAACATATCAAATATCCAAAAGCATGTACACAACATGCATAAACCATACCCCCATGGGACATGGTGGAACCACAACATGACTAAACCGAGGACACGAAAGCTTACCTTGCAAGCTAAATCCAAAAGCCAAGAGTCCACAGCTCAAAGTCCAAACACCGCAGATTAACAATCTGTTATGGACCAATACTAAATCAATAACATGTACCACATGCATACAAATTAAAGACAACGCCTTTTCATTACGCTTTACGTCTTAAGGCTCCATACCAAGCCATAAGTCCTTAATCACAACGATTCTGACTTAGTTCATTAATTACAGAAGTTCCACTTCAGCAATCTAGGGTCCACAAACCCTCAATAGCCTACTGTACATGCAGCACAGCTACTGTTCTACGAAATCTCAGAATATCCGGATAGTCCTCTGGACCATATCCGGATATGCAATATCCGGATATCTTACTGGACATATCCGAATATGCAATATCCGGATATCCAGAATCCCATATCCGGATATCTATTATCTGGATACTCAAAACCCATATCCGGATATCACATATCCGGATAATCATCGGGCACATATCCGGATATTTCACGACAGAATGCAGAAAATGCATTTCGTGAAGATATCCATCCAAGGTTGGGTTTTTAACGATTTAAAGCACCTAAACATGCATTTCTAGGTGTGTTCAACATTACCCAACAACAAGTTATCATCTTTAAGCCTTAACATGCATCAAGCTTTCATTTTTAAGCGTTAAACTCATGATCAAAGGTTGGTATACATACCAAAGGCTTAAAACAGAGAATGGAGGTGTTCTTGGAGCTCAACACAGCCCCTCAAGTCTAACTCAAAGATGTGCACGAAAATAGCAACATAAAGGTTGGTTCCTTAGAGCAAAGTTCCCAACTTGGACCTCCAAAAACCAAAGCCAAGCTTCTCACAACCAAGCCAACCAAGTCAGCCCCAAAACCCCTCACCAACAGTGGCTGAGCACTCCCCCAAGCCCACTCTCCATACTCACAAGTCACCACCCAAGTGTATACAAGAAGAAAGGGTGAAGAAAACCAATAAAGGTCACAACTTGGCTCAAGAATGAGGGAGAAGGCCAAAGGAACAGAAATTGGTCAGCCTCCACCAACAACTCACGCTCAAAGTCTGGTATCTAGAGCTTTGTGCCCTTTAAAAGGAGTATATATAGCCCAAACGCACTTAAACATACAGTATTAACTTTAATTGCTACGCTTAGCATTTTAATCCCAAACTTTGGATTATGAAGCTACATAATTTTCTAAGATTTATCATATATTTTTTATAATTTTCTGAGCACTTTTTCGGTACGCGCTTTTCCAAGCCAGTACTGGTTTCTAGCACCAGTTCTCATTATTTGGACTTGAAACATGTTTTACAATTCCTACATATTATTCTAGTAATTAACATGCACTTATTATAATTTTCTGGGATACTTTTTCGGTACGCATTTATACCGACTAGCAGAATCGGTATCTGCACTTTTCTTTCGAAAAGCGACTTTCAGCATTATTACTCACTTACTATAATTATTAAAGCCTCATAATAATTATTAGGGTCAATTATGGAATCATTTCTTAATTTTGCATAATTTATTAATTAAATTCCTTAATTAACGGTGCGGGTTCTTATAGAATACATAGCTGCTTCAGAAGGGACTAAGGAGGCCGTGTGGATCAAGAAGTTCATATCTGAACTAAGGGTGGTTCCAAGCATGGATGAGCCCATACAGTTGCTTTGCGACAACACTGGAGCCATTGCGCAGTCAAAGGAACCTAGGTCTCATCAAAGATCTAAGCACGTGCTCCGCAGATATCACCTGATTAGAGAAATCATTGATAGGATGGATGTAAAGATGGATTATGTTTCCACTGATGATAACCTAGCCGATTCTCTAACGAAGGTTGTTTCTCAGAGAAAACATGATAGTCATTATGAGGCTTTGGGTATACGTCTTAGGTATGATTGGCTCTAGGCCAAGTGGGAGCTTGTTAGTATATGGATGTCCTAGAGACAATCTTTTGATTAGATTAGGACATATGTGTACCTTTTATATTGTCGCAAATAAATCATAAGCACTCTTTATCCTGTTTCATATTTTGTCTCGATATAATTGTTAATATATTATATGAGTAACTAGATAAACCCCTTGGAATAGAATAGGTATCACTTGAGTATCTGTGATGAGATCACGATCATGAGGATTCAAGGATACCAGATGTTTATTCCTAATCTTATGTTCCTAGTCTAGAGACACTGAAAATGGGGATCAGTAATCTCGGGTAAGACTAGCACTGCTTATCTACTTGTATACAGATACAATGTAAAGACCTCATGAGTTACAGACATATAGAGATGTCTTAGCTAAAGTCGTGGGTGGATCTATAAGGGTATAGCTCGCACTGAACAGACCCGGAAAAGAGACTCTATGAGGAAATCTCACAGATAGTATTATTAGAGCAGTCTCTTATTATTTGGGTGTGTTTTTCCTTAGACTAGAAGTTTTTGCCTAGACTGTGTTCTATAAGGCATGTTTTGATTGTATACCTCGTCTTCCTGAAACATGGAGATACATAGGTATACCTTTGGGCATGTCCTGAAAGAACACAAGCCTAGGGTGATAAGCTGAAGGAATTCGTCAAATCTCTGTGAGAGATTAGGTTATCTGTAAATCAGAGAAATCGGGATGACATTTACGGGACTCGGGAATCTATGCATAGTAAAAGAGATCATGAGATGATCTGCCTTTAGAGTCAGTAAATTGAAGACTTCTAATAGGCCATGAACTAGATCAAAATCATTCTCAATGAGCCCATAAGAAATGATCCCATTTTTTCATCCCTATTTCAAATTAAAGCTTACCCTAAACTGCAAAGGTTGATAAGTTTCCTCACCCTAGGTTTAATGGGAAGGTAACCGAGACGAAAAGAAATACATACAGTAACCAAATATATTTAATAGGATGGTCATGTCATTAACCTAACTAGCTCTGGGGCAACAAAGCATTGCTAGTGCTTTATGTTGTCATTAAATGGGTTGTGGTCTTGTTGAGCCCAAGCCCATTTATGTCAGTGGCTATGTTGGGCCTAATGGGTCACAAACTAACACCTTATTGTCTTGACATTATAGCATTAAAGGTTTTGGGCCTAATAATGGTTGTTAGCCCAAGAAGAAGTTTGGAAGCCTACCTAAGAAGGAAGGGGGCGCATGGATGGTGATAATGGGCTTGGATAGTCAAAGACATTATTAATTAATTTAAATAGTTAAATTAATTATCTAATATTTAATTTCATAATTTAAATTTTGAATTTAAATTGACTATAGTAGTTTTGTTTCATAACAAAAGGAGAATATAAGAGCTACATTTGAATTTGAATTCAATTAGCATCTTATCATAATCATGTCCTTGATTTTAGGAGAGGATTTTATGGCTGAATGGGGCGTTCAAATAGGCTAGTCATATGATGGTTGTTAGACCAATAAATTGACTTGGTTGTCAGCCTTATTTTTCTCCATGATTTGTGCGCTCCATGATATGATTTTGGAGTGATTTTATGACTCAAAATCAGAACATATAATCCTCCTTTAGTCTCCTTTTAAAGAGGAGTTCTCCTAAGGGTTTTTCGATGAAAAAAAAAACCTGTTATTTCTCCTACAATTCATGCGCCACTTTTTGTGTATTTTCTTGCTGAAAATTCACTCATCTAAACACCTTGAAACCTTGCGTCCTTCCTCTCCTATTAGGACGCCTAGCTTGCTTCCTTTTGGGTTTCGATTGGTGGTTTTCAAGAACGGTTCTTGCATCTTGACAAAGGGTGGTGTGGATCAACATTAGAGGGTTTGAACCTTCAAGCCTAACATTGATCATCTTAGAGTTTTGAATTACAAACAAGGTAACATTATGTCCTAAAGCATGTATCTTGAATTGGTATGTGTAATTCCGCTTGAGAAAAATTTTGGTTTTTCCTCTCACATGCCTACAACCTTCAAGGCTCTTTCTTTCAATCTGGGTTATGTCTTCTTGGGTGGATTGGTAGGTGATAAGGAGTTAGAACTTTCAAGTATTCTGATGGTTAATGAGTTTGCTGAAGTATTTCCTGATGAGATACCGAAATTTCCACCTGAGAGAGAGATTGAGTTCCTGATTGACTTGTTTCCTGACGTGGGCCCCATCTCTTTGGCTCCATACCGGATGTCGCCACTAGAGCTGGCTGAGTTGAGAAAGCATATTGAAGAGCTATCTGCAAAGAATTTTATCAGACCGAGTGTGTCTCCATGGGGAGCACCGGTAATATTTGTGAAAAAGAAGGATGGTGGCATGAGATTATGTACTGACTATCGACAGTTGAACAAAGTTACGATTAAGAACAAGTACCTGTTGCCACATATTGATGATTTGTGGGATCAGTTGAGGGGTGCCTGTGTATTTTCTAAGATTGATCTCCGATCCGGATACCACCAGATTTGGATTAAGCCAGAGGATGTGCCTAAAACGGCATTCCGATCCAGATACGGACACTTTGAGTATCAAGTGATTCCTTTTGGGCTTACTAATGCCCCTGCGGTGTTCATGGATTATATAAATCGTATTTTCAAACTGTATTTGGACCAGTTTGTGATAGTGTTTATTGATGACATCCTAATTTATTCCAAGAGTAAAGAGGAGCATATGGAGCATCTGAGGACTGTGTTGCAGGTGTTGAAAGATAAAAAGTTGTATGCTAAGCCATCTAAGTGTGAATTCTGGCTATCTGAGGTGCAATTTCTGGGTCATGTTATTTCTGCTAGTGGTGTTGCGGTGGATCCAAGTAAGATTGAAGCGGTAAGTGACTGGGAACGACCTAACACTGTGACTGAGATCAGGAGCTTCCTGGGTCTTGTTGGTTATTAACGCATGTTTATACAGGGGTTTTCTGCTATGGTATTGCCGTAGACCCGATTGACACGAAAGGATACTCCTTTTGTGTGGACCCAGAAATGTGAAGACTGTTTTCTAACACTTAAAGAGAAGTTGACCACTGCTCCTGTGTTGACCCTTCCCGATCTGAAAGGTGAGTTTGAAATGTACTGTGATGCTTCCAAGAAAGGTTTGGGGAGTGTGTTGATGGAAGATAGGAAGGTGGTTGTTTATGCTTATAGGCAGTTGAAGCCTCATGAAGAAAATTATCCGCCGCACGACTTGGAGCTTGCTGCTATTGTGTTTGCCTTGAAAATGTGGAGGCATTTTCTGTATGGGATGAAGTTTGCTGTGTTCAGTGATCACAAAATTTTGAAATATTTGTTTGATTAGAAGGAGCTAAACATGAGACATCAGAGATGGGTTGAATTCCTAAAGGATTATGATTTTGAACTGAAATACCATCCAGGTAAAGCTAATGTGGTGGCCGATGCCTTGGGTAGAAAGTCTGTCAGTGTGTCATATATGATGATGTGAGATAATGAGGTGATTGAACAGTTTCAGGATTTGAAGATAAGGGATTTCTTTGCAGGTAGGACGTGTGATTTGGAAATGGTACGAATTGAAAATGAGTTGCATGAGAAGATTAAGGAAACTCAGATACGAAATGACAGTATCATATATTTGAAAGGCCAGAGTGGCATATCTCTTAATGAACATGGATTTTTATTGTATCAGGGTAGGATTGTTGTGCCCAAGGAGCTTGCAGAGGAAGTTATGGTTGAGGCCTATAAGGGTCAGTATGCTATTCACCCAGGTGCTACAAAAATGTATTAAGATTTGAAAGTTAAGTTCTGGTGGCCTGGGATGAAAAAGGATGTTGTTGAGTACGTATCAAAGTGCTTAGTTTGTCAGAAAGTAAACATAGAGCATCAGAAACCTGCTGGTTTACTTCAGCCACTAGATATACCAGAGTGGAAATTGGAGAGCATCTCTAAGGATTTCGTTGTTGGTTTGTCTCGGACTTGTAACACCCCGTGTATACCCTTGTAGTGTTATCATGCTATCATATTAAGCTGCGCTTAATTAAAAATGCGGAAAATCTTTTTCTTTTCAATTATGACGTCATTATACTTAGCCAAGTTGATTACTTAATCAATTTCCTAAAATATCGCCTGTATGTAAATTGTAATAAGACATCTAACTGAAATACCTCAAAATATAGATATAAATGAGTATCTAAGTCGCGGCATTACAGCACGTAACCCGGATAATATCCTGATACATTAATACAACTCTAAATACAACAAGACATAATCAAGTCTAAGTGGCATGGACAATCCTCATGCTCACCAAATCAACAGCATAACCAACAAAGTCTCAACATATAAATCCATAAACTGAAGCTAAAAGCATAAGACAGTAAACAGGATCCACATCTAATAATAACAGCATAACAACACATCAACATAAACATGCAACGTCTATCAGCTAAGCTCTGGCCTCCTGCCACTAGAGGTCTCAACCCCCGCATTACCTGAACCTGAAATAAGCATTCCCCAAACGTGGGGTGAGATCTCTAAACCAGAAATCTCAGTAAGACAAGGGGTCCTCAAGGATCTTCCACCCCAAGCTCACTTACATGTGCAATATAAGTTCTAAAAGCAGTAACTCAGTATAAGTTCCAAAACTCAAGGCAGTGCACAGATATTCATGCCACGTGTGTCAATACTATTCTACTGGCAAGAGAAATGCAGGAATACGTCTATTACTTAGAGTTAGTACAAGGAACATCGCTTGCACCTCACCCACAACCTCACCGTCTTGTATGCACCACATACTCAGGCTTACCATATAGGTGGAACACCCCATGCATATCATAAAGGCACATTGCATATAACAACTCAACATCATTTCCAAGTATAAAAGCATGTAAACACAGCATGCATATAAACCATCCCCCCATGGGACATAGTGGAACCAAACAATGGCAAAGCCGAGGACATGAAAGCTTACCTTGCAAGCTAGCTATCCCAGCCAAGAGTCCACAATCTCAAAGCCCAAACACAACAGTATCACAATCTGTTATGGACCAATAATACATCATTAATCAAACTCTACAAGCATACACTTAAAGACAACGTCTTTCCTTTACGTTTTACGTCTTAAGGCTTCTAACAAAGCCACAAGCCCTTAATCACATGATTCTGACTTAGTTCATTAATTACAGAAGTTCAACTTCATCAATCTAGGGTCCACAAACCCCCAATAGCCTACTATACACACATCACAGCTACTGTTCTATGAAATCCCTGGTTATCCGATATTCCTCGGGGGCATATCCGGATATCCAATATCCGGATATCTAACTGTACATATCCGGATATCAATATCCGGATATCCAATATCCGGATATTTCACGATCAGATATCCGGATATTTCACGACATAATGCAGTTTCTGCATTTCGTGAAGATATCCTTCCAAGGTTCCATTTTTACCGATTACAGAAGCCTAAACATGCATTTCTAGGTGTGTTTGACATTACCCAATGTTAGGTTATCATCTTTTAACCATTACATGCATCAATGTTTCATTTTTAAGCATAAAATCTCAAGTTCAAGTGTGATGATCATACCACAAGCTCAAAACAGCAAAGGGAGATGCTCTTGGAGCTCACTTGAAGCTCCCACAGTTCTGACTTCCAAGGTAAACGAAAATGGTGCACAAGGTAGCTCTTTTACTCAACAAGGAAGCTCCTTGAAGCTTCAAAACACCAAATAAAGACTCCCACCCCTCAAACACAAAACTCAGAAGCTCAAACCCCCTTCACACAGGTTCTCTAACTCAGAAAGGTGACTCTTTTCTGCTCACAAGGCTCACACCCTCAAGACCAAGTGTTTAGGAAGAGGTATCAAGAAGGTAGAAGGTCACAAGGCTCATACAAGAAGGAAAAGAGCACCAAAAATAGTGCAAACTGATCAGCCTCCAAGGTATCCATGCATAGAAGTCTGTTTTCTAGGGTTTTGTGCCCTTCATAAGAGTATTTATAGGTCACTCAAGCATTAAACACAAGGTATTAAGTTAATAAGCTACGCTTAACATTTTAATCCAAACTCAGGATTCTTAACCTACTCAATTTTACAAGAATTATCATATTTTTATTATATTTTTCGGAGCACCTTTCCGGTACGTGCTTTTCATAGCCAATATCATTTTTTGGCACCAGTTCTCATTTACAAGTCCTATATATTATTCTAGGAATTATCATGCACTTATTATAATTTTCCGGGATACTTTTTCGGTACGCACTTATACCGACTAGCAGAACCGGTATCTGCACTTTTCTTCCGAAAAGCGACTTTCAACATTCTTAATCACTTACTATAATTATTAGACTTTCATAATAATTATTAGGGTCAATTATGGAATCATTTCCTAATTTTGCATAATTAATTAATTAATTTCCTTAATTAACGGTGCGGGTTCTTACATTCACCCCACCTTTTTAGGATTTTGTCCTCAAAATCAGAAAACATACCTGTCTCGAAACTCGGGGTACTTCCAGAGAAGCTCGTCCTCACACTCCCAAGTACACTCCTCAGGTGTTCTTCCAGTCCATTGCACTTTGACCATCGGAATGATCTTGCTCCTCAGCTGCTTCTCGCCACGATCGAGAATCTTGAGTGGTCCGACAGGAGTCTTTAGGTTCTCCCGAACTTCCACATCATCCGGTTGCACCACGTTCGAAGGATCAGCTATGTACTTCGGAAGCTGAGACACGTGAAACACGTCGTGGATGTTGGCCAAGTTCGGAGGCAAGGCAAGCTGGTAGGCAACAGGTCCTACTCTACCAAGGATCTGGTATGGCCCAATATATCGCAGGCTCAGCTTCCTCACTCTGAGTGCCCGTCCAACACCGGTGACAGGTGAAAGTCTCACAAACACGTGCTCACCCTCACTGAACTTCAGTGGACGATGCTTGACATCATAGTAGCTCTTCTGGCGATTCTGCGCCTGCTTCAACTTTTCACGGATCATCTGCATCTGCTGGGTGGTATCTTGGACAAAGTCCAAGCCAAAAAGCTCCTTGTCCCAACCTCAGACCAACAAGTAGGAGTCTGACACCTCCTACCATACAGTGCTTCGTAGGGCGCCATGCCCAGGCTAGCATGAAAGTTGTTGGTGTACGAAAATTCAACCTATCCCATGCCGAGCCCAGCTCGAACGTGCAAGCCCGTAACATATCCTCCAAGGTCTGGATGGTCCTCTCAGTCTGTCCATCAGTCTAAGGGTGATAGGCGATACTCAATCTCAACTGCGTACCAAAAGCCTCTTGCAGCGCCTCCCAGAACCGAGATGTGAACTTCGGGTCCCTATCACTGATGATACTCTCGGGCACCCCATGAAGCCTCACAATCTCGCGAACATAAAGCTTCGCCAACTGCTCTGTAGTGAAGCTCACCTTCACTGGAAGAAAATGGGAAGACTTCGTCAGTCTATCCACAATGACTCAGATAGAGTCACAACCCGCCTGAGTCTTCGGCAATCCCACCACGAAGTCCATAGAAATACCTTCCCACTTCCACTGTGGTACTTCAAGAGGTTGTAGTTCACCAGACGGTCTCTGATGTTCTATCTTCACCTTCTGGCAAACCAAACACTTGGACACAAAGACAGCAACATTTTTCTTCATGCCCGGCCACCAGAAGTTCTTCTTCAGGTCCTGATACATCTTAGTAGCACTAGGGTGGATAGAAAACTGGCCCTTATGGGCTTCTGCCATAACCTCTACGGTCAACGGACCTCGAGGAACCACAATCCTCTGCTGAAACAAAAGAAGTCCATCTTCATTCCAAGACACACCGTCTTGGTTCTTCACATAATCCAGACACTCTATCTGAACCTGTGCCTCTTTGATCTTTTCTAACAGCTCATTCACGACGTCTGCTGTTTCCATCTCGAGAAGTGCACTCCCACACGGAGCGGTCACTGCCAGGTTTCGAAACTTCTCAACCACATCAAGAAAACCATGTAACAAACTAGATGAGCTCCTGGGTTTCCGGTTCAAAGCATCAGCTACCATATTGGCCTTGCCAGGATGGTACTTCAACTCGAAGTCGTAATCCTTTAGGAACTCCATCTATCTTCTCTGTCTCATGTTCAGCTCTTTCTCGTTGAAAAGATACTTCAAACTCTTGTGGTCACTGAACACCACAAACTTCAAACCAAAAAGATAATGCCTCCAAATCTTGAAAGCAAACACAATAGCAGCCAACTCCAAGTCATGAGTAGGGTAGTTCTCTTGATGAGGATTCAGCTGCCTCGAAGCATCGGCAATCACCTTGCCCAACTGCATCAACACACAACCTAGCCCTTTCCCGGAGGCGTCAGTGTAAAGCTCAATCTCAAGCTCAGGATCAGGAAGGACCAACACAGGTGCAGTAGTCAGTCTCTCCTTCAACTCCTGAAAACAAACCTCACACTGGTGAGTCCACACAAATGGAGTCTCCTTCCGGGTAAGACAAGTCAAAAGGAGAACCATCGTGGAGAAACCCTTGATGAACCTCCGATAGTAACCTGCCAAACCCAGAAAGCTTCTCACTTCCGTAACTGTCTTGGGCCTCTTTCAATCCAGTACGGCCTCGATCTTGTTCGGATCCACTGCAACTCCTTCAGCAGAAATAACATGCCCAAGAAACTTCACAAACTTGAGCCAAAACTCATATTTGGAAGGCTTCGCATACAGCTTCTTCTCCTTCAGCACTTGTATAACAGTTCTCAGATGCTCCACATGCTCATCCTTCGTCTTGGACTAAATCAGAATATCGTCAATTAATACGATCACAAACTGATCCAGGTATGGCTGGAAAATCCTGTTTCATGTAATCCATGAACACAGCGGGTGCATTGGTGAGTCCAAACGAAATCACCAAATAATCAAAATGACCGTATCTTGAACGAAATGCGGTCTTAGGGATATCCTCCGGCTTTACCCGAATCTGATGGTATCCGGACCGGAGATCAATCTTGGAATACACGTAAGCACCCCTGAGCTGATCCAATAGATCATCAATCCGAGGAAGGGGATACTTGTTCTTGATCGTCACCTTGTTCAGCTGCCTGTAGTCGGTGTACAATCGCATTGTCCCGTCCTTCTTCTTTACAAAGATGACCGGTGCTCCCCAAGGAGACACACTCGGTCTAATGAAATCTCTCGCTGAAGATCCTCAATATGCTTCTTCAGCTCTGCCAGCTCCGGTGGCGACATCCGGTATGGAGCTAATGAAATAGGCCCCACACCAGGCAACAGATCAATGGAGAACTCTATCTCCCTCTGTGGCGGAAACTCAGGAATCTCCTCAAGAAACACCTCGAGGAATTCCCTCACCACAGGAATGCCAGTGATATCCTCCTGTGCCCCAGCTCTCAAGGTTCTCCTAGCCTGCAGCAAAGAAATGCACGACGAGGAACTGGCTGTGAAATCACACGGAGACATCACCACACGCTTAGCACAACAGTCAATCAAAGCACAATTTCTGGACAACCAATCCATGCCCAGAATAACCTCCAAGTTGGCCTTCGGCAATCCTATCAGATCTACTGATAACTCACAGCCCTCCCACTGAAACACGACATCTCGATGTACAGTGCTAGAATCACACTTTTCTCCGGTGGCGGTGGTCACCCGCAACGGTGGAGAAAGCACAGACATGGGCAACTCAAGCCCCACAACAAACGGGGTAGTAACAAAAGAATGCGTAGCCCCAGAGTCAAACAAGACATCAACAGATGATGCACCAATAGTAACAGTACCTCTGACAAGGTTCGGAGCTCGATCCGACAGCTGACGATCCAGGGTATAAACACGCCCAGTAGACGGTGGCACTGCCGGTGCCGAAGTAGGTGGAAGGGGAACTATCTGAAGTGGCACTGCCTGAACTGCAGTAGCTCTCGCCGTCGACGAAGGACAATCTCTAGAGAAGTGGCCCTCCTTGCCACACTGAAAACAAATCAACTGGCCGGTAGAACACGACCCAAAATCAGTCTTCCCGCATCCCGAACACCTGGGAGCAGGAGGTCTCGCTGCACTCCCCTGAGCAGAAGTCCTCTTGAACTGATTCGGCGCTTGCCGTGTTGCCATATGCTTTCCCTTGCCCTTGTTCCCAAACTTCCTGTCCCTCCAAGAAGTGGAACTACCAGCTACTACCTTCGTCGCCTCTGCAACCTTGGCCTTCTTGGCCTTACTCGAGTCGTAGAAGTCCTCGATATCACGACACTGCTGAACCAGTGTCCCAAAGTCTCTCGAAGCAGAACCAGCAAGGTAACCAGCAATATCCTCACTAAGTCCTCTGCGGAACTTAGCAGCCAAGAATGTAGGAGTAGGCCTCGCCATCCTGAAATGTGCAAACTTCACCAACTGGTTAAACTTGGCCAGGTACTCGTCCACAGACAACGAGCCCTGAACCAATTTGTCGAACTCTCCCTGCTTCCTCTCCTGAGCATCGTAAGGGAAATACAGATTGCAATCCTCGAAGAATGGCCACGTCATCACATGACCCAGCATCTCGTAGACATGAGAAATGTTCGTCCACCACTCATGGGCATTGCCCTCTAGCATGTAGGTAGCGAACATCAACTTTTGCGGATCATTACACTGCATGACCCGAAAGATCTTGTCCAACGCCTGTAGCCAACGCGCCGCGGCAATAGGATCAAAGGATCCATCAAAGGTAGGTGGCTTATGCTTACGGAAAGTATTCATCCGGCGATCGATCTCATCTCGATCCTCAACAAAAACAGGGACAGTCTGCATGGCCCCCGTAAGGTGACTGCCATCACCCATCTGACTCTGACTATCGTCCTGCAGACTGGGTGGAGGCGGAGGCGGTGGAGGTGGTGGCGGAGGAAACTGGCCAATAGCAGGACCAGCCCTCAACTCCTCTAACATGTCTCTCATCATCGTCATGTTCGCCAAACGGTTGGCCTCCAACACATCCTCAGTGGCCTTTCTGTTCGCCTCTCTGACGGCGTCCAGCATGGCCTGGTTTGCCATTCTCATGGCTTCCTGGTCGGCTTGTCGGGCCGCCTGCATCTCAGCCAATGCAGCCAGGACCGGGTCGGGTTGACCCTCATCAGTCTCTCGTGTTCTCCTGGATCCTACCATGACTCTGCACAAGTACAAAAATTATTAGTTGATCAGGCCCACGCAATGTGATCACATATGCATCAACATAATAAAAACCAACGGAGCAAACACACAAGACAGACACAACCAAACATCCTAATCAGTGCAATACATACAGGTTTTTCCCTTGAACCGTCGCTCTGATACAATAAAATGTAACACCCCGGGTATACCCGGTAGTGTTATCATGCTATTGTATTAAGCTGCGCCTAATTAAAAATGCGGAAAATCTTTTTCTTTTCGATTATGACGTCATTATACTTAGCCAAGTTGATTACTTAATCAATTTCATAAAATATCGCCTGTATGTAAAATGCAATAAAACATCTAACTGAAATACCTCAAAATATAGATATAAATGAGTATCTAAGTCATGGCATTACAACACGTAACCCGGACAATATCCTGATACATTAATACAACTCTAAATACAACAAGACATAATCAAGTCTAAGTGGCATGGACAATTCCCATGCTCACCAAATAACAGCACAACCAACAAAGTCTCAACATATAAATCCATAAACTGAAGCTAAAAGCATAAGACAGGAAACAAGATCCACATCCAATCATAACAGCATAACAACATATCAGCATAAATATGCAACGTCTATCAGCTAAGCTCTGGCCTCCTGCCACTAGAGGTCTCAACCCCCGCATTACCTGAACCTGAAATAAGCATTCCCCAAACGTGGGGTGAGATCTCTAAACCAAAAATCTCAGTAAGACAAGGGGTCCTCAAGGATCTTCCACCCCAAGCTCACTTACATGTGCAATATAAGTTCTAAAAGCGGTAACTCAGTATAAGTTCCAAAACTCAATGCAGTGCACAGATATTCATGCCACGTGTCAATACTATTCTACTGGCCAGAGAAATGCAGGAATACGTCTATTACCTACAGTTAGTACAAGGAACATCGGTTGCACCTCACCCACAGCCTCACCGTCTTGTATGCACCACATACTCAGGCTTACCGTATAGGTGGAACACCACATGCATATCATAAAGGCACATTGCGTATAACAGCTCAACATCATTTCCAAGTATAAAAGCATGTAAACACAACATGCATATAAACCATCCCCTCATGGGACATGGTGGAACCAAACAATGGCAAAGCCGAGGACACGAAAGCTTACCTTGCAAGCTAGCTATCCCAGCCAAGAGTCCACAATCTCAAAGCCCAAACACAGCAGTATCACAATCTGTTATAGACCAATAATACATCATTAATCAAACTCTACAAGCATACACTTAAAGACAACGTCTTTCCTTTACGTTTTACGTCTTAAGGCCTCTAACAAAGCCACAAGCCCTTAATCACATGATTCTGACTTAGTTCATTAATTACAGAAGTTCAACTTCATCAATCTAGGGTCCACAAACCCCCAATAGCCTACTGTACACACATCACAACTACTGTTCTACGAAATCCCAGAATATCCGGATATTCCTCGGGGGCATATCCGGATATCCAATATCCGGATATCTCACTGTACATATCCAGATCTCAATATCCGGATATCCAGATCCTCATATCCGGATATCCAACATCCAGATATTTCACGATCAGATATCCGGATATTTCACGACAGAATGCAGTTTCTGCATATCATGAAGATATCCTTCCAAGGTTCCATTTTTACCGATTACAGAAGCCTAAACATGCATTTCTAGGTGTGTTTGACATTACCCAACGTTAGGTTATCATCTTTTAACCATTACATGCATCAAGGTTTCATTTTTAAGCATAAAAACTCAAGTTCAAGTGTGATGATCATACCACAAGCTCAAAACAGCAAAAAGAGATGCTCTTGGAGCTCACTTGAAGCTCCCACAGTTCTGACTTCCAAGGTAAACGAAAATGGTGCACAAGGTAGCTCTTTTACTCGACAAGGAAGCTCCTTGAAGCTTCAAAACACCAAATAAAGACTCCTACCCCTCAAACACAAAACTCAGAAGCTCAAACCCCCTTCACACAGGTTCTCTAACTAAGAAATGTGACTCTTTTTTACTCACAAGGCTCACACCCTCAAGACCAAGTGTTTAGGAAGACGTATCAAGAAGGTAGAAGGTCACAAGGCTCATACAAGAGGGAAGAGAGCACCAAAACAGTGCAAACTGATCAGCCTCCAAGGTATCCACGCATAGAAGTCTGTTTTCTAGGGTTTTGTGCCCTTCATTAGTGTATTTATAGGCCACTTAAGCATTAAACACACAGTATTAACTTAATAAGTTACGCTTAACATTTTAATCCCAAACTCAGGATTCTTAACCTACTCAATTTTACAAGAATTGTCATATTTTTATTATATTTTTCTGAGCACCTTTCCGGTAAGCGCTTTTCATAGCCAGTATCAGTTTCTGGCACCAGTTCTCATTATTTTGACTTGAAACTCGTTTTACAAGTCCTATATATTATTCTAGGAATTATCATGCACTTATTATAATTTTTCGGGATACTTTTTCGGTACGCATTTATACCGACTAACAGAACCGGTATCTGCACTTTTCTTCCGAAAAGTGACTTTCAACATTCTTAATCACTTACTATAATTATTAGATTCTCATAATAATTGTTAGGGTCAATTATGGAATCATTTCCTAATTTTGCATAATTAGTTAATTAATTTCCTTAATTAACGGTGCGGGTTCTTACAGGACTCAGGCTGGTTATCATTCGATTTGGGTTATAGTGGACAAACTTACAAAGTCTGCATACTTTCTGCCAGTGCGAGTGGATTTCTCTACAAAGAAATTAGCAAAACTATATGTGAATGAAATTGTAAGGCTCCATGGGATACCTGTTAGTATTGTTAGTGACCGGGACCCAAAGTTTACTTCGCGCTTTTGGGGAGCCTTACAGCAGGCTTTTGGCACTCAGCTCAGGCTTAGAACTGTGTATCACCCGCAGACTGATGGTCACACTGAGAGGACCATACAGATACTTGAGGATATGCTGAGAGCTTGCACACTGAAGCAGGGTACTGCTTGGGACAGGTACTGGTCATTGGTGGAATTCTCGTATAATAACAGTTTTCACTCCACTCTGGGCATGGAACCGTATGAGGCATTGTATGGACGGAGATGTCGTACTCCTACTTGTTGGACTGAGGTAGGTGACAAAGAGAGATTTGGTCCGGATTTTTTGCAAGAGACTACAGTACAGATTGAAATTATCAGAGAAAAGCTTAAACAGGCACAGAATCGGCAGAAAAGTTACTATGATAATAGACATAGATCGCTGGAATTTGAAGAAGGTGACCATGTATTTGTGCGATTATCTCCAGTCACGGGTGTTGGTCGTGCATTGGATGTGAGGAAGCTGAGCCCGCGATTTATTGGGCCGTATCAGATAACGAAAAGAGTTGGATTAGTGGCCTATAAGCTTGCCTTGCCCCCACAGTTGTCGAATCTACACGACGTTTTCCATGTATCGCAGCTGCGGCGTTATGTTCCGAATAAATCACATGTGCTGATATCGGATGATATTGAAATTCGGGAGAATTTAAAGACTCCTGTAGGTCCTATTGGTATCCTTGACCGCAGTGAAAAGAGGCTGAGAAGCAAAAATATTTCAATGCTAAAAATTCAATGGGAAGGACGTCCACCTGAGAAGGCTACTTGGGAAGGGGAGGATGAGATTCTCCGGCTGTATCTTGAGTTAGCGGACATGTATTATTTAATTTTGCAGACAAATTTTCTAAAAGGAGGGGTGAATATAACACCTCGCATTTCTAAAACAATTATTTATATATTAAATATGGATTAAAGGGTAGGAATAGTGAAAATCCTGAGATTAAGGCCAAATACAAATGAAGGGTAAAATGGTAATTAGCCAAACACGTAGCCCTAGGAAGGTAAAATTGAGTAGTAGGTCTCAAATGTGAAAACTAACCTTGAGAATTGATTCAGAACGAAAAATGAGTGGTTAGGCAAGTTTCTAAAAATTTGGTGAATAATATTTTTACCGGATAAAAATATCGCGGTATAGTTGCACCGTAAAGCGTGCCAAAGGAATTTTGAGCTCTAGGTTTGGATATAAGTTATAAATGGCACTTAGGACTAGGAAATATGATTTTTGATGAAAATTGATGGAAATTAGTATGTTTGGGGAAACGTGCCCACAACGCGCATAACAGCTTAAAACTGCGATTTCTCCTAACGACCGAAAAACTCCGGATCCATCTGATCAAGGAAAATTAAAGGACAATGGATAATATTAAAAATTTGAGTTTCTAAATAGTTTATGAAATTATGGACGTTGAGCGGAATAGGCGGGAGATTCGAATTAGTTTAAAATCGCATGAGATGGCGGTAGGGCCCACCTCACTTAAGTGGACTTAGCCACTTGTCCCATTCACTATTCATCATCACTTCAAACCTCTTTTCTCTCTCTAAAAGCCGTGGACTTCACAAAGAAAGGGGGAGGAGAAATTTGTTTGTTCTTGATGAATTAGTCACCGAATCTAACAAAATTTGTCATCAAACTTCAAGTTAACGGCCATCCGGACACAACCATACCATCCACAAGCCTTGAAACTCACTATATTGGGAGGAAAGCACCATATTCAGCCACAAAATTTGGTGTTCTTGAGTTATGTGTTCAAGCCATTGCTTGGGTATCACTTGGAGGAGTCTTAGGCCAAGCTTGTGCGTAAGTTTCCACACTTTTGATTGGTTAAATTGATGGATCAATGTCATGAACCCTAGACTTGATTTGTATGAATCGGTGTAGTTAGAGAGCTCAAATTGAAATTGTGTATTAGATGAAGGTGACTTAGAATGATGGTTTGGAGTGATTATGTCATAAAAATTATTGATGATTTAATTGGTAACTTAGGCAAATTTTGGGATGGATAATTCAACACTTTATGAAATGACTATGTGGGATGATTGTGTAATTGAGTTGTGGAGTGTTTGTATGAGTTAAATAAAGGATTGTAGGGTGTGTGGAAGTATTAAATTGGATTGAATACCCTTTTGTTTGTGAGCATGATGGTTTCGGCCTAGAGAGGGCATATAGGGTGTGATGTTGTAAAATTGTGTAATTGATGTGGTGTGGTGTTAAATGGTAATTGGATGAGTTGTGTGTTGAGTTGATGCATTGGAAATTAAAGGAAAAATGCTTGTAGTGTGTGTGATGTGTATTTGAACCTAGAATGGAATAATTGGTAGAATGGTGTTGTAATGGTGTAGGATGGAAAATGAGACTTGAAATGGTGTTGTGGTAGCCTTAGGATGCTAATGGAAAATTAAAATAAAATTAAGAAAATATTTTGTAAAATTGACCTAATTTGACTGAACCTAGCATGTGGGGAAGGTGAGATTTTGGTGCTTGTAATTTTGATAATTTGTACCGTGTGTTGATAATCCTTGTGTGATCATTGTAGGTTGCCTTCCACGAAAGTGAACGCGGAGCTTTGAGTTTGGTGGGTTGCCTTTAGTCAGGGATTTTAGTAAGTCGTCTTAAATTTGTGCATGGATATTAAATGAGCATGCGTATGCTTTTGTTTGATGTTAATTGCATTGGAAATGGCCTATGTGTAGGCATTTCTTGATGTACCAAGCTCGGGGACATATTGAATTGGAGCTGTCAAGCTAAAAAGAATTATCAGGTAATCCCTTGGTATTGGGATTTGATCCCTGTGTGTGCTCCACCATGCCCGTTGAGGGTAGTGGTTGGAGGTGTATGTTGGTAATGTAGTATAACATGCTCATGCATTATTGTATGTTAGTGGTACATAGGATGTACCGAGTCTCTTGCCAATAGATAGTTTGCCCTCGAGCGCTACGGACTTTCACTTGGTAGGTCTCCATGAAAGAGTTCCAGTTGACCTGGGGTCGTGGTGTGTCGTCCGTAGAGGAGCACACCAGGAAGTCTCGGGTGTATATGGATGGAGCGTGCCTTGGTCGATGTTCTGAGAACACTTCCTTGGATGAGAACCCGTAGGCTATATGCCGAGGCCAATAGGTTGGGCGTTGCGTGGCTTTGGCATTGACTATTCCAGCTTCGTCGTATTTTGTTCCCTATGCTTCCTTACTTCACTAAATTCCTTGCTTTATCCCATTTTGAATGTTACATTATATTATTGATATGCATCGAAGTGAGCCATTGGGCAGAGTAATCTCCAGAACCTCTAGGTTACTGAGATATATTCTTATATCTCACCCCGTTTTGGAGAATTTATTTCAGGTAGTAGCAGCGGGGTTGGAGCGGCGGGCAAGAAGCCCGTAGGTTGAGCATGAGAACTTGTACTCATTTTGCATTTTGTGGCCAATTGGCCTAGGCTAGACTTAGGTCATGAACATTGTGTTGAGCTAGGATTATTCACATTGTCATTTTGTTCATGTCACTTTTGGCTAAGTCTAGTTTTGAATTATCATGTTTTATTTGAGATTTATGGTGTTGTAATTAAAGTTGTAAAATTGTAATATGTCTATTGGAGAAGATGTAAACTGTATTATGGAGACTTTACATAATATTGAAGCATGAATATGATGAAAGGGCAATAGGACTATTCTAGGATTTGATTTATGTTTTATGTCAAAGAAATGCATGCAAAGAAATTAATGTGATTGATATGGTTTAAAGTTGATATTGTAATGGTTAAGCTGTAAAGTGAACTCATTGATATAAATTGTAAAGGTTTGTAAGAGCACCAGGGCATTGCTGGTCCTTGAGTGCCACCCATGTTGATTAGGTACCAATTGAGGCTAGATAATACACCTTTAAAAGGTGGGATATGTTAGAAAGACAAAGGAGACTCTATCAAAATTTCTAGAAATTGGCAGAATTTGGATGAAATTTGGGAAAGCTTACCTCCCTCCACAAAGGTCCAATAGGGACGTGCCATACACCATTGTAAAGCTAGAGATGTCAACTACCTTGTGTAAAACTTTAAGAACCAAAGGATCATCACGCTGTCCTGTAGAATCCAGTGAGCACAGACTGCTCAAAATGCCCCTGCACATGGGGCTGTCTCTGGCAGTTTATGGGAAATTTGTTCCCGCTTTATTTCTTGGTCAAATTAGGTGCATGATATGTCAAATTTAATCTTGAGATGTCTAGTTTACGGTATAAAAATTTGAGAGATATTGATTGAGAGGATTTTCCATAATCGTTGAGAGAGTGATAGCTGTTTGGAGCCCTGTTTGAGGTTGACTAACAGATTTGCTTATCCAACTTCAAACGGTGATGAATGACCGGCGTGATGGATAACTCGGAAGGCCAGCAAACAGTGATGCTCTTGGCGACCGGCATGATCGGCAACCTGATCTACTTTGGGCGACCTCGTCTGGTGATATAGGTTCAGCGGTCTTTTGGCGACCATGTCATCATCAGGTACTAAACCGGTTAGAGATTATGATAACCGGCGGGGGGTTATGGGCGACTAGATACTCTGTTCTAGAGGATATTTTTGAACGCACTGGCTACTGTTCGGTCTATGGAATGACCGACATAATATTGTGAGAGGCTACCGACATATGCTTTGATCTAAGGGGTGACCGGTGTGATGTCCCGATCTGAGGGTTGGCTGGATGACCAGGAGACGGAAGCGGCTGAAGCATATGGTCAGTTGTGAACGGCATGCTCCCAAAGAAGGAAGTTGCGTATGGACTAGCTGGCTAATATTTTTTGGTTTTCTGGAAATCTGATGTTTTGGTTCTTCTATTTCCCTTGTAGATCTGGTTTTCCTTTAGTTGTGTTTAAAGACTTTAGTATAACCCAGTAATAGGTCTTTTGTAGTTGAGTACACAATGGGCGTTTTGCAGGAATGCCTTTGAGAAAAGCGACAAAGAGGTTATGAGTTGTGAAACTGGGAGAGAAGAGAGTTTCTCGGCTTTCTTCGAACTTCCGGTAGAAGAATGGGAATCAAAATTTATGGTTTCCCACAGACGGCGCCAATGTACTCATAGTGGTACATAGATGTGTCCTATGGAGGGTGACATATCTTGATATAGGGGGTGTCCATAGTGGCCTTGGTAGAGACCAAGTCACTAGTGAAGCTTCCCATGTATGTGCTCAAAGGGGGGTGTGTGTGACGGCTCTGCATAGAGGCAGAATGACAACATATGAGAGTGGGGAAGAAGCTGATCCTCTCTCCATGTGTGATACGGGTATTCAGAGAGGAGAGTCCTCTCTTGCATGGGGGCTTGAGCTGGTCAGCCCATGAGCTGTCTCGTCAAGCTGCTCCTTGTACAGGGGCAGCAGTGCAGGAATGGGGAATGTTCCAATGGGTGCCCTCTAGAAGGTTCTAGATATGGGCTTTAAGCGGTTGGGCCCATCTGGTGGGCCTAAGTAAGTAGTATCCAGAACAATTCTGAAGTGTTCCATAGCAAAAGTATCAAATGACCATTTCAGTTCATTCATTCAATACCATAGCAAAGTCTAAAGATATAACAAAGAAAAGAAGATGAAAGTTGAAAGAATGAACTAAAATTGGTTATTCGATACTTCTGCTATGGTACACTTCATACTTATATACACAATGACCTACTTTCATTCACGAAAGGAACCAACTAACAACCATCCTATTTTTATGCTCTATACAATAACTACTTCATTTCAATCCACGTGGTTTTTTCTTATGCAACAATGTCCTTGAGCTTCACTGAGTGTTGCTTCTCACGTGCAGAAACTCTTCACATAACAGGAGGCTAAGAATCAAAGGTAATACGTTCGGCATGGTGGCTCTATGAAGAGAATTTAGTAGCATAATGTTAGGATAGCGGATCCTAAATCGATATCTCAATGTAAAGAACAAGAAGGAAAAGGAAATTCAGAGAGAAAATCAATTGAAATTTGGTTCTGTATATTCAAGTGAGTTCTCCATTCATCCCTATTGTGCCTATATGCCACGTTTCTCTAACCTCCTCCTAACAGAATTCAGCACAAGACACGTAGACTCCTTACAATGACTCATACTTGAGTCCAACAGATAACAACAACCACACTAAGCAATGGCCCATTAACTAATGACAGTAATGCATAATATCTCAAATGAAAGTAATACAAGGCTAAGGCTAATGACAGCAACTGTGTTGGGCTGACTACATCACATAGTCCTTGGCCCATGTAGGAGCTCCAGCTCTTCTCTTCAACTTGGGCTCATGATTCCTAACACATAACAACTTTGCAAATAATGTGTAAAATGTGTCTCCTCAATGACTAAGCAGTATAAATAGGAGGAAGAGATTTTCCAACGATGAGTAAGAAAATGAACCATAATATTTTTGCCCTAATACGCCCCACTAGGTTGTAAGGCAAGTACATTCACATGGTGCATGGGATGATGTGTTGTCCCTATGATGAGGATCTAAAAGTCTCATCTTAAGGATATAGGAATGTTACCCTTACATGGAATCCTATGACTGGCCCAATGAACTGAGCGTGTGTGACCGGTAGTCTAGAACAGACTATTGATGGTTCAAGGGTAGTGCAACGTTATGCTTTAAGGGCACCTTGGTCCCCCCACCCCCCACTCTCTTAAAAAAAATTAATTTAGCCTCTTATAATTTTGCCCAAAAATGGATGTGAGTGCTCTTTGAAACGTAGATAATTGCACAATCTGGGTAACATAGATAATTTCACTTTGCAAACTAAATCCAAAATGTAACCTAAAAATTTTAAAATTTAAGTGTCGTATTAGTTGAAGTTTAAATAAAGTGACAAAAACATTCGCATTCTATGTCATTAAGTGAATTAGTCTCATCAAAATCGGATGAAATATCCTAAAAAAAAATAAGTGGCTCATGCATCTGTGCGTCAATACATTCCTTAAAAATAAATATTCAATTTTTTATTTATTTTTCTGTTGCTGATGGTTGAGAATCACAAATCTTATCGAAAAATACTGTTGGTCAAAGCCTTGGAATGCCCGAGAAGCAGCTCTATGCATGCATGGCCAAAATGAAGACAAAATCCACATGGCAGTTGATATATTGTCGTTAGATTTGTAGTTTCTTTCTGAGAAGTCACATCACATGGTGGCACCATGTAAGGGAAGGATATCATTCATGTTATGAACATTAGCCTTTACTTTCAAACTACAAGTGGGTGATCACTAGCATGCTACATCATATAAAAATAATAATTCAGATGCCTTTTTTTCACAAACTCACATGATTTTGCTATAATGTAGAAGTGCTGTTATATTGTTGGAGTACCTGTACCAGTGAGTAATTATGTACGGGTTTTATATATATACACAATAAATAATCGTATAAAAATAAAAATGGGAATGGATTTTCTTCATATTACTTAACAATATATCTTAACCCAAAATTTTAAAATATTAAATTCATAGATGATTTCATTGATATGTTCATTTTTTAGCTCATTTCTATTTGATGCGAGATTTTATCCCACATATTTAAATTTCCAAAATATTTATAATACCAAATGATACATATTCTCTGTAAAATTTGGTATAAAAAATGGTCTAAAAAAATTGTTAAATAATCACTTCTTAGCAAAAACTTCTCTGTTTTCATTCATGAGAAAATTTTCATATTCATTACTATACGCATGCTATTATTAAGTTATTTACGGACGAATCATTCAACTAAAAAAGAAATGAAAATTCACACTTCACTTTTTCTAAACACTCTAAAGGTACACATTGTTAGAACAGAGAGTAATCACTCACACAAATCATAAATAGAAAAGAGAGAAAAAGAAGATAGAACGGAGATATAGATTTACCTCAACCAATGTGGACTAGGTGGTCTAATAACATTTAACCATATTCTCCTTATCGCATTTTGTTACAAAGTACTATATTTACAATGGAAAAATAAATAAGCTTACAAATCCTAAACAACAATGAGTATTCATGAGTCAAATCACAAACAACTTAAAAAGTGTGGTTGAGAGGGGGGATGTACCTAAGCCTCACAATAATATAATAAGGGCTCCGGGATTCTGAGGCAGCTAGATCTTATGATGTACCGATACTAACATGGGATACGACATTATATGTCGACACGTTAATTATAAAAAATATCATATTTCAACATATTGTGACACGTTCTGATATTAAATTATATTTTTAATATATATAATAATTTATATTTAATACATATATCAATTCATAATAAGTCATATAAATAATTAAATATTCAAATTTCATAACATAAATATAAACAGAAACAATTTTTCGTACTTTGTTAATGTAACATCCCGCTTAAATTAGAAAATTTATTTTAAATACAATGATGGATGAGTATTTATTTTCTGAAGTCGAAATACTAGTTAAAAGGATAGGATTAATTTAATCACAACATATAAAAATCCTAGTTAATACTTAGAAGGTACATGAAATAATAATTAGTAGATTACATGAGATAGGGGTCATGAAGAGATGATTTTGGACCCCATTTACACTCTATGGGCTACGACCCAAGCACCTTAGGGGAAGCCTCAAATCAGCCCAAAACTTTCCTACACTTGATCCATGACAAACCCTTATCCATTGGTATCCTAAGGAATCAGCATGCATGTTTCCCCATTGGTCAAAAAGCCACACCTTTTCTCCTCATCACCTCACTACTTGTGCGCCCAATAGAGATACACCAAGTCTGATTTTTCTTTGCTGGGCTTTGGTTCAGATTGTGAGTTAGCTGTATCACCCCCTCTCTTTCCTTCCATGCGCATAAGTAAGGGAACACAATCAAAACTCAGCCTACTCCTCTCCTTCACAAACCACCATCTTCAAAGAAGGACACATAGGCCTAAGTTACATTTCCTTTCCTCTCATCCCCTCTCAAGGCCGCAAGTCTCCCTAGAGAAGAACACAAAGAAAAATTGCATCTCATCCCCCATTTTCCCCACAAGCCGTGAGTCCCATAAGAAGAGAACAAAACACC
This sequence comes from Gastrolobium bilobum, assembly GCF_033153095.1. NCBI lineage: Eukaryota > Viridiplantae > Streptophyta > Magnoliopsida > Fabales > Fabaceae > Gastrolobium > Gastrolobium bilobum. Next base: position 222,257 of record NW_026896591.1, read on the forward strand.
TAAGCTTACCCTTCTTCTCTTTTGCTTGTCCGGCCGTGTACCATTAAGCAAGGAGGTGTAGTATCTTCTCTACCTTCTTGTTCCTTCTTCCTCTCTTCGATTTGATGAGGATTTTCTCTTGCAAGCAGATTGAAACCTTAGCTCTACAATCTTTTCTTCTTCCCTTGTGCGCACAGCCAACCTCAAGTAAGAGAAGCTTGAACTCGATTTCTTGGAGCATAGGAAGGTGAAGGGCTGCTCCTTGTCCGATTTGTGATCCTTTGTGTACATGCAAGAAGGTACCAACGAAAATCAGTTTCCCATTTTACTCTACTCTGTTTCGGCCTGCATGTATGTTCTAGGAAGTTAGTTTTTTTGTCATTCCTTTTCCTTTCTGTTCAGCCATAAAACCCTTGGCCCTTGGTGCATGCAAGTCTAAAGAATCAATTTTTGGAGCTTGGAAAATAGCCCTCATCGTTGGTTGGACTGTTTTGTTGGACTAGAATGATGTACCTAGCTTTGCATGTGTTAAAAATTAAGTGGACAACATGCTTAAAGGTCTCACTAGCGCACCCATAAGCCTTGTAGAGAAGGTTTGTAAATAAATAAATTATGTGCTCCTAGTTCCTGTTAAAACCGAACCTGCATGTGTAGGCAACCTTGGGATTATTTTTTTGTTACTTGCTAACAATTGGTAGAATAAAATTAAGGAAAAAAACTTTTAGCATTGGAAGCATGATAAATCGATTAAAATACAAGAATTGGAAGCATGGAAATTTGCTTGTGATGTATAGGATAACATGAAATAAAATTCTGACTTGTTATACATGCATATAGGTGTGCAAATCTCTAAGAGAGTGGATTGAATTGGTGTTACTTTTGGTTAAATATTTGCAAGTATCAAGGTAAGTGTAGGTGGTTCAACCTTTTGTGACTATTATTAGTTTAGTGCTTGAATTTTTGAATTGTTGCTCATGTGTCCCTATATATATATATATATATTCTGCTGGAAAATATTGTAAACTGCCTTTGGAGTTGGACTTGTTGGAATTCTGTTTTGGGAGACTTATTATATTCAAAATTTTGGGTGTCATGGTCCAAGAGAACTATGACTTTTTTATTCTGAATTTTTAGTCATGCTCATGAACATCTTACATCAATCTTTTGTCATGTGTGTGTGAAGCAAGCATTGCATTTCATACATCATTATTCATGCAGTTATGCAAATCGTAAATATTTATGAAAGGAAGCATATGTTTGAGCATACATCATATAGGCATCCCTCAGGTACCAGGGAGAAGGAACTGTGGCTCAGTTCGCATAGGTCTCAATTGGAATTCCCCTCTGTTTGGGCCAAATGGAATCTCCGTTGAGTTAGATAGTATATGCACTGTAGTGCTATGAACATACATTATTCTGGCGTTATATACGCATTCTGTTGCGTTTTAGTATCTGTTCGGAAATTATTTGGTGATGCGGTTGTTTTGGAAATTCGGTATCTAGACTAATAATGTTGCACTATTGGTTTTTCTGCCACACTACTGGGATTTTTCTCACCCCTTTTTTGGGCTCAATTTTTATAAAATTGCAGGGGGAAGAGGAAGTATTTGATGCAGTGTACTCTTGGTAAATTCTGTTTGACGTTACTACTATATGTCTGCTGATTTTGGCTGTTTTGAAGTGTTGTATTCGTTAATATGATGTAATGTTTTGTAAAGACCGGAAAATGTTGGAAGCATGTCTTGCCTTGCTGTAGTTTGATGTTTAAGTTTTACCCGAACTTATGTAACTAAAGTATTTGATTTGACAAAACCATTTCTACCTGATTTAAATTCGGAATTTTAGCACTGATTTAACATGCACCTTGCGAGTTCTGTTTTCGGGGCTACAGACCTCCGAATGAGCTAAATTTTATATTTATTTAAAGCCCCAGATGTCTACTTTCTTCGTGTCAAAGAAAAATTTCAAAAGCGTGTAAACTCGATTTTATATGATTTTTGCAAGACAGACAGGTTTTCAAAAAAAAATTCAATTTCAGCAAGCAATGTGTTTTATAAAATTCCAGCTGCTCCTATGTGAAACCCGATTTCTATACATGTTTTATCACTCGAGTAAAATATACGTCTCTTTAATTGAATACGTTGACATTGCGGCTCTAATCGGTTTTAGCAAGCATCTCCCTTGGATGCATACAAGGGAGGGTATCACACTAAATGGTATTAGAGCAGTTTTGGTTCATGGTGTGTTGTATGATTGCTGTATTGGTTGCTGTTTGAATTTGACTGTGAAATTGTTTGCTGGTTGCTATATGATAGAATGCAGAATTAAAATGTTGAATTGTCTGTGTTATGAGAGGCAATTGTCGAATTATTTGTTTAAGTTATGGTAATTTGTATAATTAGAATGTTAGAATTATACAGTGATGAGAAAAGATGTATTGTTAGCTTTTCTTATTAGAACTCGAGTACGTATTTGGAATTGCTATCATTTATATCTTGTGGTGAGTCTGATCAGCTCATTTCGTGGTATTGTGAGTGTAGAAACATGGCAGGTACACGGGGATCTACTCAGGGAAGGACTAGTAATGCACCTAATGATCTTATCACTACTGTTGGGGGGTTGGCCACTTTTGTTCAGAATATGAGTCAAGAGTGGAGGGAATATAGAAATCAAAATCCTAACCAACCACATATGCATGATAATGCTGAGGAGATTGCTAGACGGAGGTTGAAAGACTTCCGAAATTTTCAGCCACCTATATTTGAAGGTGGAGATAATCCAGAGATTGCAGCAAGATGGTTGCAGATGATTGAACACATCTTTGAACGTATGGGATGTCCTGAAGCTCACAAGGTTGACTATGCCTCGTATCAGCTGATTGATGAAGCTTTGACTTGGTGGACGAGTGCAAGGGCTTTACTTCGAGCACAACATGTTGACCTCACTTGGGAGGTGTTCAGACGGGTTTTTCTTGACAAGTATTTCCCTAAGGCTATGAGGCGAATGAAACACACTGAGTTGCTGGAACTGCGGCAGGATAATATGACTGTTAATGAATATATTGCAAAGTTTGGGCAGCTGATGGAGTATGCTAATTTTGATCGGAACATTTATGATGAAGAAGGGCAGGTGGAAAAGTATGAAAGTGGACTGCATCCAGAGATCCGCAAGCTTATGTTGACTACCGCAAATCGTACTCTTCCTGAATTGATTAATCAGAGTAGGCAAGCAGAAGAAATTATAAATGAAGCTAAGAATTTGTCTAAACAGCCAGTGTAATCACAAGGAGGAAGTAAAGTTGGTCGGTTTTTCAGGAAGATTACGGGAATGAATAGAGGCAAGGGTCCGCAGTTGCAACCTCTGACTGGAAACTTCAAGAGGAATAATGCTTCTGGACAATCATCAGCCGGACGACAGGGTCCCAATGCTTGTGCCACTTGTGGGAAGAATCATACTGGTATATACCGACGCAGGAATAATTTGTGCTACAGGTGTGGACAATCGGGACACTTCATTTCTGATTGCCCACAGAATGTTAATCAGCCTCCTACTCAAGCTCAGGTGTTCACTCTTGATGCCAATGAAGCTCAAAAGTATCTGAATCTGATCCGAGGTAATGTAATCTTGAATGGTTATCCTCTTTCTGTTATTTTTGATTCTGGAGCATCAGGTTCTTTTATTGTGGGGCACACTGCAATGAGACTAGGTCTCACCCCGACTCCATTACCTTATGAGTTACAAATCAGTACTCCTACTGGAGGATCTTGTACTGCATCAGAAATTTGTAAGGGTTGTATTCTACAATTTGAAGGAAGTACTTATACGGTGAATTTAGTAGTTCTACCGGTATTCAGCCTTGAGGTGATTATCGGTATGGACTGGTTGGCGGAGAATGGAATAACTTTGGATTGTCAAGCAGGAAAGGTCATCGTTCCTTCTAAAGAGGGTAATTTTCAGTCCTTTGATATTATTTCCTTATTACAAGTTAGAAAAGAACTCCTTCGGGGAGCTGAAGGGTATTTGTTGTTAACGGAGTCTGAGAGCACGGTTGATACTCAACTTCAAAATATTCTTGTTGTTAATGAATTCGAGGAGGTGTTTCCTGATGAAATTCCTTGATTACCCCCTCATCGGGAGATAGAATTTGCCATTGAACTTCTTCCTGGAGTTGGACCTATTTCCATTGCTCCTTATCGTATGGCACCACTGGAACTTCGGGAACTTAAGAAACAAATAGAAGAGCTTTTGTCAAAAGAATTCATCAGACCCAGTACTTCCCCATGGGGTGCTCCAGCTATTTTTATCAAGAAGAAGGATGGTAGCCTGCGTTTGTGTGTAGACTACCGTCAGCTGAACAAGGTGACAGTAAAGAATAAGTATCTGCTTCCTAGAATTGATGATCTGATGGACCAGTTGAGAGGTGCTAAGGTGTTTTTCAAAATAGATTTGCGATCGGGATACCATCAAATCCCGGTTAAATCAGAGGACATTCCGAAAAAGACATTCAGGACTCGATATGGTCACTATGAATATCAGGTGATTCCGTTCGGACTTACTAATGCTCAAGCAGTATTCATGGATTATATGAACCGTATATTTCGCCTATTCTTAGATCAATTTGTCAATGTATTTATCGATGACATTCTGATTTATTCTACCAATGAAGAAATGCATGCTGAACATTTGAGATTAGTTTTACAAATCCTTAAGGAGAAACAATTGTATGCCAAGTGGTCAAAGTGTGAGTTCTGGTTAAGTGAAGTCCAGTTCTTAGGACACATAATTTCAGCAGAAGGTATTGCTGTGGATCCCAGCAAAGTGGAAGCAGTAATGAATTGGGAGCGACCTAAGACCGTCACTGAAGTGAGGAGTTTCTTGGGACTTGCAGGTTATTATCGTAGATTCATCCAGAATTTTTCTCAGTTAGTACAGCCTCTCACACGTCTCACTCAGAAAGGAGTGCCTTTTGAGTGGACTGACGCTTGTGAAGAATGTTTCGTGGAGCTAAAAGGTAGATTGACCAGTGCTCCTGTGCTTACTATTTCGGACCCAACCAGAAAGTTTGAAGTGTATTGTAATGCGTCTCTAAAGGGACTTGGTTGTGTGTTAATGCAAGATCATATGGTCGTAGCTTATGCCTCACGACAATTAAAGCCTTACGAGGAAAACTATCCTACTCACGACCTGGAGTTGGCAGCCATAGTGTTCGCACTAAAAATCTGGAGACATTATCTGTATGGCTCACAATTTGATGTTTTCAGCGATCAAAAGAGTCTGGAGTATTTGTTTGATCAGAAGGAACTAAACATGAGGCAACGACGGTGGATGGAATTCTTGAAGGATTATGAATTTGAACTCAAGTACCATCCAGGCAAGGAAAATGTAGTAGCTGACACTTTGAGTCGAAAGACTCTTCATACTGCAACCCTGATGATAGAAGAACTAAAACTACTTGAAGCTTTTCGGGATCTGAACTTGTCTGTCATTAGAAGAAGGCGTGGAATAAGGTTGGGCAGAATCAAAATAGAGAATGAGTTACTACGTAGAATAAAGAGGGCTCAAAGAGAAGAGGAACTAGTCTATAAATTGGCTGGTTACCAAGATGTCGTTTGGGATGAAAATAAAATGCTGAGGTTTCAAGGCCGGTTAGTAGTGCCGAATGACGAACTAAAACAAGAAGTTTTGCGAGAGGCCCATAAGGGTAACTATACCGTTCATCCTGGATCCACTAAAATGTACCATGATTTAAAGACTTCGTTTTGGTGGCCGGTATGAAACGTGATATTGCAGAGTATGTAGCTCGATGCTTAACATGTCAGAAAGTGAAGTACGAACATCAGAAACCTTCGGGACTTCTTCAACCTCTGGAAATTCCCGAGTGGAAATGGGATAGTATTGCCATGGACTTTGTAGTTGGACTTCCCCGGACGCGAGAATGATTTGATGCCATATGGGTAATTGCTGATCGGCTTACAAAATCAGCCCATTTCTTGAGTGTCCGAACAACGTATAACACAGAAAAGCTTGCACAGATTTATCTTCGAGAGATTGTGAAGTTGCATGGAGTTTGATAACTCATATTTTATTACACTTATTAGTTACTCTTTATTAGTAGTTTTAGGATTTATTTGAATAAAATAATGATGTTTTGAGTTAATTTACATTTTTAGTGTTTGATTGGGTTTAATTTATTTTCGTCAGAATTTTTCAGCTTTACGTTACTTCTGTATTTTGGCTATATCCCGGTCCACAGTTGTCGGATTGACTTCGTTCTTGTTGCGTTTTTCAGATAACACAGAGAGCTACAATTCTTATGCAGAGCTCTAAGCCCAATTCAGACTGGAAGCTGGTCTATTTCTGACGTCAATAAGAACGTGTTTTGCTGAAGTTTTAGACTTGTAATTTAAAACCCAATTACTTAAGTGGCCCAAAGCCAAGTTTTATTTTATTTTATGTCATTTATTTTATTTCGCATTTTAGATAGATGGGCCGATCAGAACTGAACCCTAACCCGCTTTGGGTAGGGGTATATGACGGCAGAGTAGGAAACATTTGTTTCATTATGAATTTTCGAAATTGAGGATCAAAGTATTTTCTCTGAAGCGTTCTTCGCGCTCTTCGTGTTCTTCATCTTTTTATTCTTCTTCTTTTTATTTTAATCATGTTTACCTTAGCCATGCGAGGCTAAGAACCTTTTAATCAACCTAAGGGTAACGGATTCCATGGATTAGTCTTGAGGGTCTGCGTTTATTTTAAATCAGTTTCATTTTCCTTCCAAACTCAGATTGATATCGTGCGATCGTGGATATTCAATCTGAGGTTCGCGATTGCGATTATGGAAAGGGATTAATCATCAGATTTGATGATTAGGTTGATTGACCCTATGACCTTAAATCAAGTGGGCTGATACTCTACGATTGTATGAGTAGAAGCATCGTCTTTGATCAAATGCTAAGCGATCCCTTAGAGAGGGTTGTCAATTGGAAATAAGGATTCTGATTCGATTGACAAATCAATCACGATTCTGATATCTTCTTATCCGAGGAAAGACGTCCATGGAACCCAAACCTTAGGTTGGTTATTTTTAATTACGAATTTTAAATCCAATTTCATATTCTGCCTTTTTAATTATTCAACCAAAATTCAAAAAACCCCCCCCCCCCCTTTTAATTTCTGTTTTGATAAACGATTTTTACCCAAGCAATTTCCTTGAGAGAGACGACTTAGGGTTTCCACTCTACTACAAATTTTCTGAACCCTAATAAAAAAATAATTTTTAATTTGCTCGAGTTCGACAGCTCGTGTCAAATTTGGCACCGTTGCCGGGGAAATTGCATCGGTCTAAATCGTTTTCTGAATTTGATCATCATCTTCTTCTTCTCTAGTTTTCGTTTCTGTTTCTGAAAAAAAAAACCGTAAATTTCTGTTTGCGGCCCTGTCTTGTTTTTGCGTTTTGCACTCGATTGCGTTTTTTATCGCTCTTAAAATTGGTGACCTGAAGAAGACGATCATCCTTGTCAAAAAATCGTGGGGCTTTGCCCCACGAATCAGGCCGTAGTTTTGCCGAATTCGTTCGTTTAGTATTTTGTTTTTTGAAAAAAATTTATTACATTTTTGAGTCCGTAAGGTCATTTAGAGTTTAGGAGAGTTGGTCTCATATCATTCTGACTTCATTTAGTATTTTTTATAGATTTATTTTTGTTTCTGTTTGCTATGAATCCAATTTTTCACCCTACAGATGCTTGTCTTTCCTTTCCAGACAGCGATTTTCAAGTTGATCAGTCTGTTGCTGCAGTTTTTCCTGAAAAGCCACAGTACCAGCAAAACAATCCCTTCTCCAATACATATAATCTTGGCTGGAAAAATCATCCCAATCTCAAATGGAGCCAGAATCAGCAAAGTGAACCATTCCAGCAGAGGCAGCAGTTTGTACCTTCACAACAGAGGAAAAATTTTCAACAATTTGCACCTCCACAGCCAATGCAGCAGCAGCAAATGCAACAACCACCAATGCAGCAGCAAGCTAGTAGCAATGGCCCTTCTTTGGAGGATTTAGTGAAGCAGATGGCAACTAACAATCTGCAGTTCCAGCAGATTACTGAGTCTTCCATCCAGAATCTGCAAACACAGATTGGCCAACTTGCAACGTCAATGAGTCAAAATCAACAAGCAAGTGGCAGCTCCCTTCCATCCCAAACAGTTCCAAATCCAAAAGGAAGCAGAAATGTGAGTGTTATTACTCTGCGGTCTGGAAAGCAAATGGAGGAGCCAAACCACACTACTGATGAGTCATCTAAGGGAGGTGACACTAGCTCCAAGAAGTAGAGCACTGATACATCTGATGTCCATATCCCTCTGCCATTCCCTCAGAGAGCCACTCAGTCAAAGAAGCAGTCAGCAAAGGCTCAAGATAAAGAGATACTTTACACCTTCTGGAAAGTTGAGGTGAACATCCCTCTTCTGGATGCAATACAGCAGATTCCGAGATATGCCAAGTTTCTAAAGGAGCTGTGCATCAACAAGAGGAGACTGAAAGGAGATGAGCAGGTTAACCTGAGTCAGAATGTATCAGCACCCATCCAGCCTATGCCTAAAAAGTGTCAAGATCCAGGGACATTTACTATCCCTTGTGTGATTGGCAATTCTATTTTTCATGATTACATGCTAGACTTAGGAGCTTCCATTAATGTTATGCCTGCATCTATTTATAAGTCTCTTGGTCTTGGTCCTTTGCGTGCTACTAGTATTGTGGTTACATTAGCTAACAGGAGTAGTATTCACCCATCTGGTTTGATTGAGGATGTATTGGTCAGGGTTAATAATCTTATTTTTCCTGCTGACTTCTACATTTTAGAAATGGAGAGTGAGACTGCTACTAATAGATCACCAATCATACTTGGTAGGCCTTTCATGAGAACAACTAGGACCAAGATAGATGTTCATTCTGGTACTCTTTCCATGGAGTTTGGTGATAGCATTGTGCATTTTAATATATTTGATGCCATGAAACATCCTAGGGAAGAGCATTCTGTTTTCTGCATTGATGTGATAGATGAAGTTGTTGAGGATGTTTCTGCTGAATTTTTTACTGATTTTCCTGATTTTTCATCTACTCATGATTCTGATTTCTATGGTTGTGGTGATAGTCAAGAGTGCATTATTTGTGCTGAAATAGCATCATATCTTTCTGGTTTTAATGATGCACTGATTGATGAATCTGATTCTGAGTGTGAATCTGCACTATCTGAATTGCCTGCTTATATTATTGATGATCCTAATTCTGTTTCTGAGAATTTGTTTACAGGCATAGCTGCTGACTTGTTTTCTGCAGAATTTGCCCCACCAACTACACATCTTCCATCCATTGAGCAGCCTCCGAAATTGGAGTAGAAGGTTCTGCCTGACCACTTGAAATATGCATTCCTTGAAGAGAATGAGCAACTACTAGTCATTATGGCAAAGAACCTTCTACCTGAGCAGGAGGATAAACTATTAACCTTGCTGAAAGCAAATAAGAGGGTAATTGGGTGGACCATGGCTGACATTATTGGTATTAGTCCTTCAACATGCATCACCGTATTCTACTTGAAGAAGGAGCTAAACTAGTGAGACAGCCCCAAAGGCGTTTGAACCCACTTATTCTAGATGTGGTGAAGAAGGAAGTAACAAAACTTTTGCAAGCTGGAATGATTTACCCCATCTCTGATAGCCAGTGGGTGAGTCCTGTTCAGGTGGTCCCTAAGAAGTCGGGGGTCACTGTGATTGCCAACCAGAATAATGAGCTGATTACAACAAGAGCTCAAAACAGTTGGAGAGTCTGCATAGACTACCGCAGGCTCAACCAGGCAACCCGGAAGGATCACTATCCTCTTCCATTTATTGATCAAATGTTGGAGTGGTTGGCTGGTAAATCCCACTACTGTTTTCTGGATGGATACTCAGGCTACTTCCAGATCCACATTGCACCTGAGGATCAGAAGAAGACGACCTTCACATGCCCCTTTGGCACATATGCATACAGGCGGATGCCCTTTGGACTTTGCAACGCACCAGGTACTTTTCAGCGTTGCATGGTAAGCATCTTTTCTGAGTTGTTAGAGGATTGCATGGAGGTTTTTATGGATGATTTTAGTGTCTATGGTTCTTCTTTTGATGCATGTTTGGATAATCTGGGTAGAGTTCTGAACAAATGCATTCAAACCAATCTTGTGTTGAATTTTGAGAAATGTCATTTCATGGTTGAGTCAGGGATAGTTTTAGGACATGTTGTCTCTGAAAAGGGTATTGAAGTGTGTAACAGCCCGTTGTACACCGGTATTGTTAACATTAATTATGATATTAAGCGCAGTTACAATCACAGCAGTTCATTTATAAAAATGCTAATAAACTTTTTCTGATTATACGCGAGCCTTTAAAACATAAAAAGCGTAACAATTAAAAGTTGTGACCGTAACCGTAAACTCTTGTGGAAGACTTATTTAAACTATTTTTATAAATTACTTTAATTATTGTAAGTTACTAAGGGGTCACCATAAACGCACTTAGCCAATTTCACAAATTTACGTTTTTACCTTTTCGAACGTGGTTCCCTAATTAATTTTCTGCGAACACACCGCTCACAAACATACCTTTCTTTCAATTTATATTTTTGTCTTACATAATTCCCTTTCTAATAACTATCACACACTCAAATCGGAGCTCATTTGCTCCGGTTATCGCCGTTTGAAGTTGGATAAGCAAAACAGCCAACCAACCCCAAAGCAGCTCAAAACCTCTCTCACTCCATGAATTACTGCATTAAATACACTCATCCAATTGCTCTCAAATTTTTATGCTACAAACTAGACACCTCAATCTTCGATTCGATATATCATACGCTTAATTTGACTGAGAAAAGAAGCGGAAATTAATTTCCCAAAACTGGTCCAGAACTGCCACATGTGCAGTAGGCACATGAGCAGTCTGTGTTCCTCCATTTTTTTCAGGTCGTATAACAGCCCAGATTTTTCCCAAATTCTTACACAAGGTAGAGGACATCTCAAGCTTCAAAATGGCATATGGAACATCCCTATTGGACCTCTGTGGAGGGAGATATGCTCTCCCGAAGTTCACCTAAAATCTGCCAATTCTACAGAAAATTCGCCAGAGTTTCCTTTGTTTTTCCTTAAATCCCCAAATTTGTACAAACTTAAAAGTACTTCAATTGTACCTAATAATCCAATAATAATCCAGTAATAATCCAATGGGTGGCACACACAAGGACCAACAATGCCTTGGGGCACTTACAACCCAATTCAGTTTATATTTATTACACAGTTTATACTATAATGCTCACTTTAAAATCCTTAACTTGTTTCAATCACAGGGATCCATTTACATGTCATTTCTCAACATAAGCATATAATCATCATCCTACAATAGGCCTAAAGCCCTTCTATCATATTACATCAACATTCATGCATACTTACAACATTTCATTTAAATATAACAACGTTCATATTCATAACTTGAATTTACAACTTGAAATATGAACTTGAATTTACAACTTTAAACATACTTCGAATGAAATAATAACTAACTAGACTCAGACACAATATATATATCATGAACAAGTAATGACAATGCTCCCATGACTCATCCTACGGGCCTCTTGTCCGCCACTCCTGTGCCACTGCTACCTCCTGAAATAAATGCCCCGAGATGGGGTGAGATATATGAATATATCTCAGTAACCCAGAGGTTCTGGAGAAAACTCCGCCCAATGGTTCACTTCGATGCATATAAATAATATAAAACAACCACTTTCAAAACGGGATAAAGCAAGGGATTTAGAGAAACTGGGGAATATCGGGATACAAAATACGACGAAGCGGGATGGTAGCTACCAATACCACGCAACGTCCTCAGCATATATAAGCCTACGGGTATCATCCAAGGTGTGTTCCAAGAACCACAACCATGATTCCCCAACTAACCATAACACCCGAGACATTCCTAGTGTGCTCCTATCCGGATCACACACCACGACCCTAGGTCAACTGGAACTCCCTCTCGGAGACCTATCCAGTGGAAGTCTGAAACTGCCCGAAGGCTAAAACTGTCTACTGGCCAGAGACTTGGTACATAAGTACCCACTGTGATAATGCATGCATGCTCATGTTGTTCTACACTACTCATATACACTTCCTACCGTTGCCATCAACTGGCAAAGTGGAACAGAAAATGGGAACAAGCCCCAGTACCAAGATGTTACCTTAATTTGTTCTTTCACTTAGCTCCGCAGCAGCTATCTTCCAACTTGGTACACGACAGAATGCCTACACAGAGGACATTCCCAATCACTCAAAACTCAAACAATACATGCTAATTCACAATTATACATGCATTGATTCAATCACTTACCTCAATCCACTTGGTCCAGGACCAAGGGCAATCCACTGATTCACTGTTCAGGATTCAAGTCGACGTACAGCAACCTATACAACCACGTACACCCATCAGTATACGTCGAATTACGTCAAAATGCGAAAAACATGAAATCCTCCCCTTCTCTTTGGGGGGTTCGGCCAAACAAGTGTATTTTTGAGATTTATTTTTCTAAATTTTCTTTCTCATTTTATTATACTTCCTTAGGTTGCCATGAGAGGCTAATTCAAGTGTCGTTTTTCCGTTTTACGTCTTTTAAGCATCGTTTCGCTAAATAGTTCCCTCTAGGTTCATTTCAACACTTAAGACTTCCAATTATTTTTCTATAGGTTTTCCAACCTTCCAACCACCACACAACCCACCTAATTTCCATTTAATTACACAAAACATCATCCCAATTATTATTTTTTCAACACAATTCCTTACTTTTCTCAATATGGCCTAATTATGCCCTATGAAATCCCAAAGGATTTCTTTGAATTTTCAACCAGTCCACATCTCATACAACCTCATATTATCAACATACAATCATTCAACAACTCACCCATCAAAGCCCAACAAAATTTCAAACTTCAAAGTCATGACCACAAAAAATTCTTCTAAGTTAAAATCCATTTTTTCACCTAAAATTTTCATTGCATTTCTAGCTTTAATACATCATTCTAAGGCATTATCATCTAATACACATTTTCCAATTGAGCTCTCTAACATCCCACATCAACAATGCAAGGCTTAGGTCTCAAAATCAAATCATCACATTCAACCAATTAAAATGCAAGAACACTCACCCAAATGGAAGGTACAAGGCTCCTCCTAGCTATACTCCACCATTGGAGCACTTGGAAGCTCCAAGAACACAAAATTTCTCCCCAAATCCGCGGCTGTATATGGGCAATATCTCCTCAAGGAAGCAGTTTCAAGGTTCAAGAATGGTACCAATGTGTTTAGAATGTCTTTTCCAACAAATTTCAACATAAATTTTGTTGGATTTGGTGGAGAAATGAGTGATTAAAGTGAGGAGAAGGTTTTGAAGAAAAACTTGGTGCATTTCCATGGGGGGCTGTTTCCACAGGAAGAAGGAGGAGGGAAGGAGAGAGAGTGCGAAGAAAAAGTGAGTTTAACTCACTTAAGTCACAGACGGGTCCCACACGCGTTTTAACTTTAATCAATCATCTAATTCCAACCATAAATTCATGACCTACATATTTTTCTCGTCCATGCCAAATTTTTGTTTTCTAAAATTACTGATAAAAATTTCAAGCTTATCGGTACAATTATACCGTAGTATTTTACACCGGTAAAATCACTATTCATCAACTTTTTCCCGAATTTGCCTAACCACTCGATTTTTCGTTCTAAATCCATTTCCGGGGTTATTTTTATCATCTGAGACCTTCTACTCAATTTTTATCTTCCTAGGGTTGCGTGTTGGCTAATTACCGTTTTGCCCTTTCTTTGTATTTTGGCCTAATCTTTAGGATTTTCACTAATCCTTCACTTAAATACTCACTTAATATTTTAAATATTTAATTTAGAAATGTGAGGTGTTATAAAGTGGATCCTGCTAAAATTGATGTTATTACTGCTTTGCCTTACCCCGCTTCTGTGCAGGAAGTTCGTTCTTTTCTTGGCCATGCAGGTTTTTACAGGCGTTTCATTCAGGATTTCAGCAAGATTGCCCTGCCACTGTCCAATCTCCTCCAGAAAGACATTGACTTTGAGTTTGGTGATGCATGTAAGGCAGCTTTTGATCATCTGAAGCGCTGCCTAACCATAGCTCCTGTGATCCGAGCACCTGATTGGTCTCTCCCATTTGAGTTGATGTGCAACGCATCAAATTATGTTGTTGGAGCTGTTCTTGCTCAGGGGGTCAACAAGGCCCCACATGTCATTGCATATGCATCCAGGACGTTGGATTCTGCTCAATCCAACTATACCACCACTGAAAAAGAACTCTTGGCTATAGTATTTGCTCTTGATAAGTTTCGGTCATATCTGTTAGATACCAAGGTTGTTTTCTCTGACCATGCAGCTTTGAAATTTCTTTTAAAGAAAGCATATGCTAAGCCTAGACTCATCCGATGGATGTTGCTGCTCCAAGAGTTTGACATTGAGATCAAGGATAGAAGTGGAGCCGAAAACCAAGTTGCTGATCATCTGATCCGCATCACCTCTCTTCCATCTGACCCTATACCTATTGGGGATGATTTCCCTTATGAACAGCTTTTACAGCTGCAAGGTAAGTTCCCTTGGTTTGCTGATTTAGTTAATTACTTAGTTGCTGGAGCGTTACCTGTTGACTCCACTAAGGCTCAGATCTTGAAATTGAAAAGTGAGTCTAAATACTATGTGTGGGATGATCCTTATTTGTGGAGATTTTGTAGTGACCAAGTGGTTAGGAGATGTGTGCCTGACAGTGAGACTCTATCTGTTTTGAATTTTTGTCATGGATCTGCCTGTGGTGGTCATTTTGGACCACAAAGAACTGCTAGGAAGGTTCTAGATTCTGGTTTATTCTGGCCTTCTCTACTTCATGATGCTTACGAGTTTTGTAAGTCTTGTGCTAATTGCCAGAGAGCATGTAGCATTTCCCGTAGACATGAGATGCCCCAAAACCCTATACTTTTCTGTGAGGTTTTTGATGTTTAGGGTATTGATTTTATGGGTCCCTTTCCTGTTTCCTTTGGTTTTGCTTACATACTCTTAGCTATGGATTATGTCTCTAAATGGGTTGAGGCGAAAGCCACCCGAACTGATGATTCTGCTGTTGTTGTAGATTTTGTCCGTTCTCATATTTTCTGCAGGTTTGGCATTCCTCGAGCTATTATCAGTGACCAGGGCTCACATTTTTGCAATAGGAGCATGGATGCCTTACTAAAGAAATATGGAGTCCTCCACAAAGTATCTACAGCATACCATCCACAGACAAATGGCCAAGCTGAAGTTTCAAACAGAGAGGTTAAGTAAATCCTTCAGAAGACTGTTAATGCTAATAGAAAGGATTGGAGCAAGAAGTTAAAAGATGCTTTTGGATATATATATAATATATATTATATATGAATAGTATATATATATATATATATATATATAGGTATATATATATATATATATATATATATATATATATATATATATATATATATATATATATATATATATATATATATATATATATATATATATATATATATATATATATATATATATATATATATATATATATATATATATATATATATATATATATATATATATATATATATATATATATATATATATATATATATATATATATATATATATATATATATATATATATATATATATATATATATATATATATATATTATATACCAAGCATATATATATATATATATATATATATATATATATATATATATATATATGTTCACTGTAGTTTCCTTTCTCACCTGACTGGAAATTACACTGTTTCTCAGCCCAATATGCCCGATGCTCCAGCTCCACTGGCAGGTGACATGTGCCTTACCATAAACAAGCCGGTAAGGGGACATTCCAATCAGAGTCTTATAGGCAGTCCTGTATGCCCACAAAGCATCTTTTAAGATTGCTCCAATCCTTATTGCATTAACAGTCTTCTGAGGATTTGCTTAACCTCTCTGTTTGAAGTTTCAGCTTGGCCATTTGTCTGTGGATGGTATGCTGTAGATACTTTGTGGAGGACTCCGATATTTCTTTAGTAAAGGCATCCAT
This sequence comes from Gastrolobium bilobum, assembly GCF_033153095.1. Taxonomy (NCBI): domain Eukaryota; kingdom Viridiplantae; phylum Streptophyta; class Magnoliopsida; order Fabales; family Fabaceae; genus Gastrolobium; species Gastrolobium bilobum. The sequence goes on from NW_026896591.1 coordinate 238,394, forward strand.
GCTCCTATTGCAGAAATGTGAGCCCTGGTCACTGATAATAGCTCGAGGAATGCCAAACCTGCAGAAAATATGAGAACGGACAAATTTTACAACAATAGCAGAATCATCAGTTCGGGTGGCTTTCGCCTCAACCCATTTAGAGACATAATCCACAGCTAAGAGTATGTAAGCAAAACCAAAGGAAACAGGAAAGGGACCCATAAAATCAATACCCTAAACATTAAAAACCTCACAGAAATATATAGGGTTTTGGGGCATCGATGTCTACGGGAAATGCTACATGCTCTCTGGCAATTAGCACAAGACTTATATGAACTCATAAGCATCATGAAATAGAGAAGGCCAGAATAAACCAGAATCTAGAACCTTCCTAGAAGTTCTTTGTGGTCCAAAATGACCACCACAGGCAGATGCATGACAAAAATTTAAAACAGAAATAGTCTCACTGTCAGGAACACATCTCCTAACCACTTGGTCACTACAAAATCTCCACAAGTAAGGATCGTCCCACACATAGTATTTAGACTCACTTTTCAATTTCAAGATCTGAGCCTTAGTGGAGTCAACAGGTAACGCTCCAGCAACCAAGTAATTAACTAAATCGACAAACCAAGGGAACTTACCTTGCAGCTGTAAAAGCTGCTCATCAGGGAAATCATCCCCAATAGGTACAGGGTCAGATGGAAGAGAGGTGATGCGACTCAGATGATCAGCAACTTGGTTTTTCGCTCCACTTCTATCCTTGATCTCAATGTCAAACTCTTGAAGCAGCAACATCCATCGGATGAGTCTAGGCTTAGCATCTGCTTTCTTTAAAAGAAATTTCAAAACT